>NW_015539980.1:329538-335489 GCF_001515605.1 Sinocyclocheilus anshuiensis
GGCTGTTCTGACTCACAGACTGTAAGTACGTTTTCATATTTAAAGGATTTGCCACTGTTGATTCAAACGCGAGTTTTGAGCAGTGTAGAGTAGTGCTTGTTGTTTGTCATTTCTCCGATCACAAATGCAGGCATGGTTTTATGTTTACGCGGCGCGATGCAACGCAACGTGTAAAAAGACCGTATAAGTCATTCTAATCCATAATTATGTCCCACTGGATGCAACAAATGCCTGGTTTATAATGGGTTTTAATGTTTTTGTCTCATCGCTCCGGCCGGACAGGGCATCACAATATGGTGAGGGGGCGTAACATTTCCGTCACACGCTTGAGGTATTCGGCCAATCACAACACACTGGATAGCTGGCCAATCACAGCACACCTCGCTTTTCAGACCAATGAGCTTTGTAAAAATCGACACGTTTCAGAAAGGCGGGGCATAGAGGAGAAACAATAATGTACAGTATGTGGAAAATAATGTGTTTTTTGAACCTTAAACCGCATAAACACATTTCATTACACCAAATACACCGAATAATGTTCTTTTTAGCAACATCATATGACCCCTTTAATGCATTTATTGCACTACATTTTAGTACAAACAAAGGTCATACAGAGTAGTGTTATTGGACAAGACTACTGGTTATCTAATACAAACTACTGGTTATCTATAAGCCAGCATCGTAGTTTTTGACCCATATATTGTTTCAGTCATTTTGACCCGGAGAGGGTTTTCTTTTACCTGAAAATTATTTATTTTTGACCATGAACAAAAATTAGGTAAGGGATTACGGTGTTGGTGGAGGGTTGAAGGCAAAGATTATGTCTCATGTCTCATTCAGCCGTGAGAAAACTTGACAGTACAAAGCGCGTAATATTACAATAACACTTCTCACTCAGTCTGCAATAGCGTAATGAAACGTGCTGATGACGTATCATGTCTGCGCGAACAGTGTGTGCAGAGGTATGCAAATACATGCGTTAATATACAGGAGAAATATGATTGGACGAACATTTTATGGTCCTATGCTTTCCACAGGCGATATAAATGCATACGTACATACATACACCTAGAATTACGCGGTGCCCCTTTTGACATTCCTGTTTTAAAGTCATACAGTAGCCTCGTGTGAGAAACCTCAGGTTGAAATTTAAGCAATTATTTTCCCCTCTGTTGAACTTAATTTGTGCATATGATCATTCAGACTTGTTGCGATAAATTCTGTTTAAAATAAAACACTGTTTCTACAGACTGATGATGATGATGATCAGATCTCTGTGTGGAGCACTGGCTGCTGTCAGACAAAAATCTCACTGGATTATTACAATTAATGGCAAAATGAATGTTTGGAAATGTAAACTGAGATTTCTTGTGGACTTAAAACCATTTTTAGCTGCTGAAAATACTAGTGTTCTAATCATTTTGGCCACTGTACAAAAAAAGCATTCTGGAAAATATAATGGAGGAAGTTTAGATGTCAGTGAATTCCTCTTTGATTTCAGTGTTCTTTTTTGTTTTTGTTTTTTGTTATTCTTCAAAGTTTGAATCTCCGTTGTTTGCGCAGGGGTATCACTCACTGCGTCAGCTGGTCAAACTCTCCAAACTGGAAGTGCCGGAGGAGATCACGCAGGTAATTGAGCCCATTAAGGATAATGACGCCGCCATTCGCAGCTACGGCATCCAGCAGGCGGTGGAGATGTGTAAGGTTCTTCTGGCCAGCGGAGAGGTCCCGGGCCTGCACTTTTACACGCTCAACAGAGAGGTGGCCACCATGGAGGTGCTCAGACAGCTGGGCTTATGGGCAGAGGATCCCCGGTGAGTGACTTCATTCTGAGAAAGCGATAAACTGCTCCTGTTCTTTCTAACAGGAAATACATTCACTACTTCCTGATGCACATTGGCGATAAATCAGCACTTGCCCACATGAAAAATGGATTGTAGTTTAATGCCCTTGATTAATAAAGAAATACCCTAAGAGACTGTGCATTACAGTGATTTTACCATGGCATGACATGAAGGCATGTCATGGGGCCTGTAACTGGGGCTTCAAGTTTTGTATTTACAGTGTGTGTGTGTGTGTGTGTGTGTGTGTGTGTGTGTGTGTATTATTCTTCTGATTTTTGGGGTAAAATATGGCCTGGAAGTGCTTTTGACAGGCTTCATATGAGTCACCTCTTTGCATTAATCTTGTTACCTTTAGGCGACCTCTGCCCTGGGCCGTCAGCGCTCATCCGAAGCGTAAGGTAGAAGACGTCAGGCCAATCTTCTGGGCTTCCCGACCCAAAAGCTACATCTACAGGACGCAAGACTGGGATGATTTCCCCAACGGAAGATGGTACATACATTTAAATGTTTCTATTCTGAGTTTTATGTTTGGGTAGTTAGAGAAAAGTGAAGGACCGTGTTTGCCATCTTGTCAGGGGTAACTCCTCGTCACCAGCCTTTGGCGAGCTGACAGACTACTACCTGTTCTACCTGAAGAGCAAGTCTCCCAAAGAGGCCCTCCTGCAGATGTGGGGTGAGGAACTAATGAACGAGGAGAGTGTTTATGAAGTCTTCACCAACTACATCACCGCCCAAACCAACCGCAATGGACACAAGGTAGAGTTGTACAGCCAGTATCAGTATCAGACTACACTGTGGTAGGTGTATTTATGTAGGCACAATTGATTCATGTGAAGGAACATCAAATAATACACAAATATAGAGCACAACGTGACCCAAACAAGTCAAGACAAGGAAGAACTTATGAAGGGGTGTTGTTTGGAACAACACAAAGGAAGATAATTGTTTGCAGTTGCCAAGTAATGTCACAACTAGGTACATTTTGTACATTAATGTTGAATTCAACTGATGTGCAGAGGTCTGTTTATCAGCAAACGTGATTCATTCATTCTTAATTTACAGACAGAACTATCTGTTCTTATAATGTTGGTCTTACACAGTCTTTTGTTGTTCTTTTGTTACATAATGAGAAGCAGCTGTTTTTGACTTTTGGTTTGTGTTCAGTCTCCTAATAAAAGAAAATAATCGAATGAGAATTGCGATTTGTAACATTTAAAGGGATAGTTCACCCAAAGATAAACATTTTGTGATCATTTATTCATCCTTAAGTTGTTCCAAGCATGTATTAGTTATTTCCTCTGTTAAACACAAGAAGATATTTTGAAGAATGTTGGTAACCAAACAGTTGCTGGTAGCCATTGATTTCCACAGTATGAGGGGGGAAAACTAAGTCAAAGGGAACCAGAAACATTCTGGTTACAAAACATTCTTCAAAATCTTCTGATTTTTGGGGTAAAATATGGCCTGGAAGTGCTTTTGACAGGCTTCATATGAGTCACCTCTTTGCATTAATCTTGTTACCTTTAGGCGACCTCTGCCCTGGGCCGTCAGCGCTCATCCGAAGCGTAAGGTAGAAGACGTCAGGCCAATCTTCTGGGCTTCCCGACCCAAAAGCTACATCCACAGAACGCAAGACTGGGATGACTTTCCCAACGGAAGATGGTACATGCATTGAAATGTTTCTTTTCTGAACCTTTTGTGTGTGTGGTCCAAGATGTAGAGGCCAAAAAAAGTTCATTAACATGTCTGCCATCTTATCAGGGGTAACTCCTCGTCACCAGCCTTTGGCGAGCTGACAGACTACTACCTGTTCTACCTGAAGAGTAAATCTCCGAAAGAGGCCCTCCTGCAGATGTGGGGTGAGGAACTAATGAACGAGGAGAGTGTTTATGAAGTCTTCACCAACTACATCACCGCCCAAACCAACCGCAATGGACACAAGGTAGAGTTGTACAGCCAGTATCAGTATCAGACTACACTGTGGTAGGTGTATTTATGTAGGCACAATTGATTCATGTGAAGGAACATCAAATAATACACAAATATAGAGCACAACGTGACCCAAACAAGTCAAGACAAGGAAGAACTTATGAAGGGGTGTTGTTTGGAACAACACAAAGGAAGATAATTGTTTGCAGTTGCCAAGTAATGTCACAACTAGGTACATTTTGTACATTAATGTTGAATTCAACTGATGTGCAGAGGTCTGTTTATCAGCAAACGTGATTCATTCATTCTTAATTTACAGACAGAACTATCTGTTCTTATAATGTTGGTCTTACACAGTCTTTTGTTGTTCTTTTGTTACATAATGAGAAGCAGCTGTTTTTGACTTTTGGTTTGTGTTCAGTCTCCTAATAAAAGAAAATAATCGAATGAGAATTGCGATTTGTAACATTTAAAGGGATAGTTCACCCAAAGATAAACATTTTGTGATCATTTATTCATCCTTAAGTTGTTCCAAGCATGTATTAGTTATTTCCTCTGTTAAACACAAGAAGATATTTTGAAGAATGTTGGTAACCAAACAGTTGCTGGTAGCCATTGATTTCCACAGTATGAGGGGGGAAAACTAAGTCAAAGGGAACCAGAAACATTCTGGTTACAAAACATTCTTCAAAATATCTTGTTTTGTGCTCAAAGGAAAGAAACTCCTACAGGTTTAGAACAACTTGAGGGTGAGTAAATAATTACAAAATGTTCAAACTCCAGTTTTGCATGTATGATTGCTATCCTTCTGCTTTCCGTAGGTCATGTGTCTGCCGTGGAACGACGATCCTCTGGCTCCAGAGACCAACCTGCTGAAGGATGAGTTGGAGAAGGTGAACCGCAGAGGGGTTCTGACCATTAACTCTCAACCCAACATTAACGGCAAACCCTCATCCGACCCCATTGTGGGCTGGGGCCCTGCGGGGGGATACGTCTTTCAAAAGGTCAGCACAAACATATTCAACAGCGCTGTAAGACTAATTACTCAAATGAAAATTCAGGCATCTTTTATGTCATGCAATGTAAATTAAGATGTTTGCAAGAATGAGCAAACTGCTGAGACTGGATTTGTTGAGCTCAAAAATAATTTTAAAGGTAGTCTGTATGACATGTATTGCATTCCAAGTCTTCTATTAGTGGTCAGCCGATATATCGGCCTTGAAACATGATATTTGGCATTTTTTCAAACAATATTTTTTAAGAAAAAATCTTCTTAATTCATTCAAATTAATAAAATTATATCTGCTTTATAACCGCCATCGGCCACCCTGCTTTCCAAGATATCGGCATCGGCTGTCAAAAAAAAAAAAAAACAGTATCGGTCGACCACTACTTCTGATGGAAATTTAAGTCTTAATGCTGAAAGTCATCTTTTCCACTCTAAAATTCAACACTTTAAAATCTCATGCTTTGCGTTTAATTCTAGACAAAAACAAACATGTTTCATTGTAATCACTTTCATGGTTATTATTAACTAAAAAAAAAACAAAACTATAAAATAATGTTCTTGTTACTTGCAATAAAATAAACATTAACTGTAATAAGAATAAAATAATGTATTAATTCAGTTAGTATGTTTAAAGGGTTAGTTCACCCAAAAATAAATTCTGTCATTAATTACTCACCCTCATGTCATTTCAAACACGCAAGACCCCCGTTCATCTTCGGAACACAAATTAAGATATTTTTGATTAATTCTGAGAGCTCTCTGACCCTCCCGTAGACAGCAATGTAATTGCCACGATCAACGTCCAGAAACGTAGCAAGGAGATCGGTAAAATAATCCATGTGACATCAGGGGTTCATCCGCAATTATACGAAGCTACGAGAATACTTTTTGAGCGCAAAAGAAAAAAAAAAAAAACTTTATTCAACAATTAGTCTCCTCCGCATCACCCTGGCGCCATTTTGGAGAGTATCAGCTAGATGTAAACCGTGTATGATGTTCTGTGTCAGCCGCACCACACGGATACGTTATGAAACAACGTATGTTGTTCTGTGTCAGCTGCGTCACACGGATAAGCTGTTTTCGTTCAGATCAAAGCGTAAACAACGTAGGAAACAGATCCGTTGTGACGCAGCTGACACAGAACAGCATACGTTGTTTACGTTCAGTGG
>NW_015539980.1:335513-345049 GCF_001515605.1 Sinocyclocheilus anshuiensis
TGAATTGTTGAATAAAGTCGTTTATTTTTTTTCGTTTGCGCACAAAAAGTATTCTCGTAGCTTCATATAATTACGGTTGAACCCCTGATGTCACATGGATTATTTTACCGATCTCCTTGCTACATTTCTGGACTTGGGAACATTTCAGTTGCGTTGCTGTCTATGGAGGGTCAGACAGCTCTCAGATTCCATCAAAAATATCTTAATTTGTGTTTCGAAGATGAACGAAGGTCTTACGGGTTTGAAACGACATGAGGGTGAGTAATTAATTTATTTGTGGGTGAACTAACCCTTTAAGATATAAAATAGGGGGAGGGAGATTATAAAACTAAAACTACAAAAACTGGTAAAAAAATGACACAAATTTTGGGTAAAATAAAAAGTATAAAAATAAAAACAAATTTAAAATATCAATAAATACTATAATGGTATATTAACAATACTATACGAACTGTCACTCCTGTGACATAAAAGAAGCAAAGATGTTTGTCACTGATCAAACATGCAACGTACCAGGTTTGAATGTGCATTCGTTTCATTTGATTCCTCACAGAAAGCTGTCATATGACTTCAGTGGACTTTGAATGGAGCAGAGAAATCATATGGACTAATTTTATTTCTCTTGTCCTTTTTGGACAGCAACTATGATAATCTTTTGTGTTCTGGTCATACAGGTTTGGAACGACATGATGGTGAATAAATGCTGAAAGAATTTTGTCATTTTGGTTAACTACAACTAAAACTATGAGGGGAAAAAAAAAATCATTAATTTAAATACTTTAACTGAAACATATATAAAAAAACTTTTTCAGCTAGTTGCCAAGGAAACATTTTTCATTTTCTTTAGTACTAAAATAACTAAAAATAAATTCAAACTGAAACTTAAACTATTTTAAATGAAAACAGAAAATATACAAAACAAATTGTAATAGTATATTAATGATGCTAAAAACTGCTACTATGATGCTGTCAGTAAATTCATAGAGTATTATCAGATCTAGTTATTCTTGTGATACCGTGGGAACTGTGCACTTGGTCATTTGCTGGTTTATTATCTTTTAGGTTTATTTGGAATTGGCTTACTTTTGGAAATTCTTTCAGCATCTTTATTTTTACCTTTTGAAATCGACAGGCTTACCTGGAGTTTTTCACATCCAGCGAAAATGTTACTGCACTTCTGCAAGTGCTGAAGAAATATGAACCTCGTGTGAACTACCATATAGTCAACGTTCAGGTAAACACCAGTTTAAGAGCAAGATTACATCACGTACTCTCCAGTTTTTATATTGACGTTATGAAATCATGTCTTTTTAGGGCAGGAATACTACAAATGCCCATGATATGCAGCCCAACGCTGTGACATGGGGCATATTCCCCGGCAGAGAGATCATTCAGCCCACCGTCGTGGATCCAGTCAGCTTTATGTACTGGAAGGTGATGCTTTTTCCACTTAGTAACCACCTTTAACACCCTAGCAACCACTAAGCAATGCAAACTTATTAGGTTGTGTTTAAACAGCCTGCACATCCACGTGTGACGCTTCCAAAGTCCTTATTGACCTCACATTTGTACTCCGTCCCACTGGCACTCTTACATTCACTATTAATGTCTCAGTAGCTGGGTTTCCATCCAAAGTTGCGAATTTTACTTATGCGCAAAATTGGAATATCGCATAAAACATTTGCAAACAAGCACAGTTTCCATGCAACGAGTCAAAGAGAACAAAACCGTCACTTCCTGATATAAATCACTAATAAAAGTAGGAGACTACTGAATGTAATAATTTTCATATATAATAAATTACTAGCGAGCAGACGAAACGCAATGAATGCGGTCATTGCTTTCGGAGGCGGATGTAAGACAATTCTACAGAAATACTTTTGATGACAGACTTTGCTTGGGCATTTCCAAATGACCAAAACAACATTTCAGAAGCTGTGGAGCAAGATCGGTCCGAAGGTTAGTCAGGTTTTGCGGTCCCATAGCGCAAAGTCAGATGACTTTTCCAGTGCGCTTGGAATTTATTCGTAAAATGCATTTCCATCTCCCATTATTCACATCAACCCTTTTTCGCACAAGTCAAAAACCACCAAGCGAGCGTAAAAACTTTTGCGAATTAAGGGATTTTTATTCGAAATTTGGCGTTTCCATCACTCAATTCTCATGCGATACTTCAAAATGTGCATTAAAATAGCGTGATGGAAACACAGCTAGTGATAGTAAAAGATGACCTAGACTCCAGACATAGCTCAGTTCTGTCTGTTCCCACAGGACGAGGCTTTTGCGCTGTGGATTGAACAGTGGGCGAAGCTGTACGAGGATGAGTCGCCATCGCGCATGATCATTCAGTACATCCACGACAACTACTTCCTCGTCAACCTGGTGGACAACGACTTCCCGCTCGACAGCTGCCTGTGGCAGGTGATCGAAGACATGTTTGCGCTTCTGGACTCCCCTCGAGAAACTCAGGAGGGAAGTCAATCGTAGCATCACAGAACTCGCAAAGTCTGCCTGCGCTGCTATTGAGACATCTGGACACACGCACATATGGAGTACTTTACTGTAACGACAGTGTTTTTAGTCCGTTTCAGAGCTTAATTCGTCATTACTCCCAATGTATAGGGAACAAATCATGACAAATGTAGCACTACAGAAGATGATTCGAGTTGATCTTTAAAGGGACTTATGTTTGCAGTTTTGGGTGCCATTTTCTTATATTTTTATCCTACATTTTTAACTATTTATAGAGTGTATTTTGGATATTTGATATGTTCAATATATGATTGTCAAAGCAAGAAACTCATGTAAGCAGGTCAAACGCGTGGACACAATATACAGTATATGGCTACTGTATTTCACTCAGACTTTATAGGTGAATCCTATACAAACATGTCATATCCTATGTCAAATAGGTCATATTTTCCTCCAAAATCAAGAAAGAAAAAAAAGGGATAGTTCACCCAGAAATTAAAATGTTCATTGTTCCAACCCATATGACTTCCATTTATCTTTAGAACACAAATGAAGACATATTTTTAATGTTCTCTCGTTTTTGTCAATCCATTGAAATTCCATGCAACCAAAATTTTTAAGCTTCCAAAAGTACATAAAGACATTGTAACAAAAAAAAGGTGCAATCCAAGTCTTCTGCAGTATGATGATGATTTTTTTTACATATAATTTACATTGATGTACACACATAAACAAGTAGGTAAACAGAAGCTCAAACATGCATGTTTAATGTGCTGAAACATGCATGATTAAATTGCTTGATTCATTAAGATCATGTACTTTTTGAAGTTTGAAAGTTTAGCATGCACTGACATTCAACTGATGGGAAAAAATGCACAAGTTTTATGGATTTGGAACAACATGAGGGGAGTTAATGCTGATGATTCATTTTTGGGTGAACTGTCCCTTTAACGATTTTGAAACATTTCCCTTTTTTTTCAGACAGTTAAGAACATTTTCACTCTTCATTTACAATTAAAACATTTTTCATGTTACAGTAATGTGAATTGGGAGTGAAAGTGTTTATATATATATATATATATATATATATATATAAATATAATGGAAACCTAAACCCAGACAGATTTTGTGAGATTCCATCTTATAGTTTTCTACAGTCACGTGTGAAATGATACTAGAGTAATTGGTTGTAAATTAGATTGTAATTGGTTTGTAACGGTAATTATTTGTGATTACTATTGTAATCGGTGTCAAAGTGGTGCCATTATGGATCTAAACATTTGAATCTCTTCTTTTTTTTAAAAGCGGTCTGACCATTTTTGTTCTGCTGGCAATAGAAAGCTGAATAAACATGCGCTGATCCCCCTGTGCTAACATGTCCACATTCTACATCATCATTGAATTATTTGTTTGCTTGTGACTCGCATAACATTTATATTTGGAGTTCACCTAAATCTCAAAGTCCATGCCTCTGTTGATAATGGTGAAGGATTGGTGTGCTGCCATCAGATGTTACGTTAAACCTGAAGGGCTGAAGTTACTTCAACAGCTTCAGTATCACACTTGTTGGAAGGAAGCCAATGCTATGAACTTGACCTCGTTTTTAATTTGAACAGGCATGTGCTTAAGCATGGATATTAAACGTGTTCATATATATGTGATTTTTTTCTCTTTAGCATTACTCGGTGCGTTTTGCTTTTTAAAAAGGAGTATCTTGTTTTCTCTAAATACGTGTATGAATCCTTTACATACAGTATCTGGGTGTTTTTAAGCTCTCCGCATTCAAACATTTTTCAGTTTTAAACAAGAGTTTATTTAGCTGTTACATTCATATTCTGCAATAAACATTTTCAATAAAACGTGCCCTTAAAACTTCAGAGCATTTTGCAATTAACAAACAAGGATGAGTAATGAGTAATTACAATCGTTGAAAGCATCGGGTTATTTTTAAGCTCTAAATACTGTGGAAAGTAAATGAAAAAAAAATCTATAGCAAATACTTTATTTTAAGGTGTACTTGTTACAGTGCAATTATAGAATTAAGTACCGAGTTGTACTAACATGTTCTTACTACGGGGTTAGGGTTTATTGTTTGGAATTATGCATAATTTACTGTTATTACTATACATGTAGCATGTATAACAAGGACACAATAAAAGGATTGGAATATATCTAGAATTTGTAAAAACTCTTATAGGAAACTGAAAAAAAGTTGATTTTCATTAATCAAAAAGTATTGCACATACTTAAAAAAAAAAAAAGTTTTATTGGACAAAGAAAGTATGGAAATATTCTACACCAATACTTCATATAAATACATATAGTATATAAAAATTGCTTAGTACCTTGGCAAACGAAGTAAATTTCATTCCACATGAGAGGAGGCGGAGTCAGTAACCTGACACACTCATTCTAAACTCACTATAGGGCCGTTACATAAGTGAACCCTCTGAACCGCTGGCATTTCTCAAGGAAGCTCTGAGAATTCTGCTTCTTCTGGAACTGCTGTATCTACCAACACCTGTGCACTAATATCAGAGTGAGGCGGACTGACCAGACAGAATGTCAAATACTTGAAAATATCTAGTGGAAAATGAGAACGTTAGTGAACTGCTTCATAAGTACTTAACATTAACCAGTACCCTCTGCTCACTTACAGCACTGAATGGGTTACAGTTAAGACACACATTGGAATGTTTTAGATTAAGGGGTCCTTGCCCTGAAAAACGTTGAAGACCCCATTTTAGAATATCTTGTAGAATCTTTCGCTGCGTCCCAAATGACGCACTATGTACTTATGCACTACGTACTCAACCATGTATAGCATGAATTCTATTTGTCATTCATAATCGGAGTCTCATAGCCCCTCCCCCTTCGGTACGTAATTAAAGCTGCGACAATTGAGTACATGAAGTGTCCAACATTCCACAATTCATTTTTTCGGTTATTTAATTGCATCATCCGGGTATTTAAAGTGCACTTAATTATTTTTGGAATTTTCAGTGTGAATGCACTACTCGCACTATTTATACTACAAAACGTCATAGAATAGTGCATAAGTACGCGATTTGGGACGCACCTTTTATTTATATTAAGAGTTTCTTGCAGTCACTAAGTAGTCATTAAAACTAGTTTGCACATTTTATGCAATTAAAGATATCTGAAATCATACAGCTAGTTAAATAGTTCACCAAAAATGAAAATTCTGTCATCATCTATTCACCCTCAAGTTGTTCCAAACCTGTATGAGATTTCTTCTGCTGCTGCACACAAAAATAAGACATTTTGAAGAATAAGTTTAACTAAACAGTTGATGAACCCCATTGGCTTCCATAGTATGGGAGATTAAAAAAAATATATTGTGGAAGTCAGTGAGGACCATCAGCTGTTTTGGTTACAAAGATTCTTTAAAATACCTTCCTTACTCATACAGAAAAAAACCTCATACAGGTTTGGAAAACTTGAGGGTGAGTAAATTATACAATTTTCATTTTTTGGTGAACTATCCCTTTAAGAAGAGGTGTGCTGTGATTTTTTCCACACTATGGGCTTGGCTGACTATAAAACAGGTGGGAAAAACCCACCACACCTCATACTACTACACCTTGGATCTCACTGCTGTTTAGCTCTAGATAAAAGTCCATGTCTGAAACATATTGATCAATACAATAAAACTGCTAAATGGAGATGGTGCACATATAGAACCCAGTCTTGCATTAAATCAATCACAATGGCAAGCCTTGTGGGTTAATTTAGCTCAGATTGGCTGCAAGTGTTCATGTTAGACCCTATAAACACTGTTCAACTACTGCAAACAATGTTGAAACAAAGTTGAAAAAGAAAAAAGTCAAAAAGGCCCACCTTCAAGTCATTGTGATTGGGGTTGGGGAACGTGTGTAAATGTGTTGTTGAACTGTAGCTGAATACTGGGTAAGTGATGATTGTTTTGGAGGTGCTGTGGTGAAGTGTGGAGTTTCTGCAGTCTGCTCTGATCAACCCTCTGCTTGTAAACAGACAGAACTGGTTAGGGCTCAAAGTATGCCCTGTGGGCTCGCTGCCACCACACTTGCAACACCTGCCAATAAAAAAAAAAAAATCATTATTATCAATCTGTACACATGTTGTTTGTGTGGGTTAATCTTAGGGAATGGTGCCAATTGTGTCATGTGACCCCATGACTCATATATTGTATACCCAATTTACACGAATCCATCCATCACTTTTTTTCTTTTTCTTTTTGGCTTAAATGGAATAAAAATTCAGATCTGCCTTAATGTTGCTATAGTTGAAATTAAAATGTTTTCAGTTGCCTATGTAGTTTTATTTCAAATGCTTTTGCACTTTCTATTCAACTTTATGCTGTATCACCTTTAAAGATAATAAATGTGGGTCACGTTCAAATAATATACTTAAAAAATATAGTGTAATATATGTAATAATTATATAATATCATATAATATATATATATATATATATATAGTGTGAAATTAATGTAATGTTTTCAGACACCTAATTAAATGTTATTTGCAATTAAATGAAAATATATTAGCTTAAATTTATCTTAAATGCAATGAACTTAAAAGTGCTTTTTTTGACCC
Source organism: Sinocyclocheilus anshuiensis (assembly GCF_001515605.1). Taxonomy (NCBI): domain Eukaryota; kingdom Metazoa; phylum Chordata; class Actinopteri; order Cypriniformes; family Cyprinidae; genus Sinocyclocheilus; species Sinocyclocheilus anshuiensis. The sequence goes on from NW_015539980.1 coordinate 342,584, forward strand.
ACTTAAGTATGACTTTTAGTCACACTTTACTTTAGGGACCAATTCTCAATATTAACTAACTATTAACTACAATTTTTGCCCCAATAAACTCCTAATTTGCTGCTTATTAATAGTTAGCAAGGTAGTTGTTAAGTTTAGGTATGCTAATAAGCAACTAGTTCTTAGTGAAAATTTGGTCCTTAAAATAAAGTGTTACTGAAATGTTATAATTACTTCTACTGTCTTATGGTTAAAGTGTACTGCCGATTGTACTAATAAGAATTCATGGAAAACTAAAATATACTTTAATGTTTAACATTATAACAAAGTGCACTTTTTTTAAGTACACTTAAGTGGCCTTTAGTTTCAGTAATATTATATTATCTGCAAGCGTGTTTGTGTTTGTGTATATATATATATATATATGTCTCACAAGGGAGCCTTTGATGACAGCCTCTCCGTTATGACTGTCTTGGACTTGTTCATCTGTTGAAAATTAATGCAAATGTTCTAGTAATCTAGAATATGTTCCACATTGCTCAACACTGATAAGACAGTGTGAACAATAAAGGTGAAAGTGTGTTTATTCACAGGCACACTGGTTTGATTAAGCACAGACCAAATTGCCGTGACCTAATAGTTATTAGAGATACTAAGTGCACAATGACCCCCTGTCTATCTTGTGCTAACATGGCGAGATTTCAAAGAGTGGTGGACTGCGTCTGATTTACCTGAGCCAATAGCGTGCTGTTAACGGTGGCTGAGCAATCAGCAGACACTCTGTTCCTGAGGTGTCTTTCTCTGGGTGAGCCAGGCTCTCTGCAGCACAGAGCGCTCATACCGCACCAGAAACATAAGGATAAGGTTAACAAAGTCAAATTACAGTATAGTTGTCAGCACCTTGCTGGGTGGTTGCTAGCATGTTCTGGCTTCTTTCTTGCAGGAGTTTGTGGACCCTAGACTTCGAAAAAAGGTTCAAAAGCTGTCACTGGAGCAGTACCCTTTCAAAAGGTACCAAAATATACTTTTTAGATACCAATATGTACCTTTAAGGTACCAATAGGAAGCCTTTCGGGGTAAATAAGGTACAAAGGTATACCTTTTGAACATGTAATGACCCAGTGACAGATTTTATACTTTTTTTCTGAGAGTAATAGGAAAGAAAATGAGCCCCACCAATATAAGAACTACAGAATAGCCACTACAAACATGATAATTAACCTGAAAGAAATCACTAAAAATAAGTGCACTGTACATAAGCTGTTGACAAATAACATGTAAAAAAAAATGTCCAACAAAGTTAGTATCTCTAAGGAGCAGTGCATATGTAACAGTGCTATGACTGCACACTAATGAAGTGTTTCACTATTTTGAATCATCTTTCACCTTTATCAGTTCACCTGAAGAGTGGCATGACAAATGATTATTCAAAGTACTAATAAATCATGTAGAGATGAATAAGGTCATAAAAACGGCTTCAAAATATATTATAGATTTCACGGTTACATTTGAAAAATGAATGCAAGTAAAAAGTGAGTATACAAAACGTGGGACTGAACTATGTGCAAAACTGAAAAGGAGTTAAAATTTAAAAGTACAAAAAAAAATTACTAATTAAATTATTTTAAACAGGGTTTACACACACACACATAGGCAGGGGCCTCTTTTTTTTATTATATATAATAAATAGACTCCCTTGTCTCCGTGAGCCTTTGGCATATGGTTTGGAGAATGAATTGATTCGTCTCTGAATATATAAATAAACTAATAAATAAGGATAAGTAATGACTACATACACACACCTTTATGTACACATACATTTTTGCAGCCAGCCACAGATCTTTAGTAGACAGATTAGTTTAGTTAACATGCAGGTTAAGTGCCCATATTTGTAAAGATTTTTGGCAGCTTCATGTTGACAGTTTAATTTGGCACCTAGAATATTTTTGAGAAAACATGACAAGCCTTTGGCAACAGAAGTGCTGTTTCTGTTATATAAATGTGACCCTGGAGCACAAAATCAGTCTTAAGTCGCTGGGGTATATTTGTAGCAATAGCCAAAAATACATTGTATGGGTCAAAATTATAGATTTTTCTTTTATGCCAAAAACCATTAGGATATTAATTAAAGATCATGTTCCATGAAGATATTTTGTAAATGTCCTACCGTAAATATATCAAAACGTAATTTTTGATTAGTAATATGCATTGCTAAGAACTTCATTTAGACAATTTTAAAGGCGATTTTCTCAATATTTTGATTTTTTTGCACCCTCAGATTCCAGATTTTCAAATAGTTGTATCTCGGCCAAATATTGTCCTATTATCCTAACAAACCATACATCAATGGAAAGCTCATTTATTCAAGATTATGTATAAAAATATGTCAAAAAACTGACCCTTATGACTGATTTTGTGGCCCCCGGGTCACAAATGTGCTTGAAACTCAGAAAGCATGTTAAATAAATAAATAAATATATATATATA
>NW_015539980.1:345321-348051 GCF_001515605.1 Sinocyclocheilus anshuiensis
AATAAATATATATATATATATATATATATATATATATATATATATAATGTTTTTTCTCCCCCCCGTGGCACTTTGGCAAGTTGAGCACTTCTGAGGAATGTTGGTACTATATATACTATACTATGGTGACTGAACTTAATTGTCATAATAATAAATGTTGATTCATGCAGATTATCCGTTGTGTATACAGCAGTGATGCTTCAGTTTGGTTTTTCCAGCAGGTCCAGTACAGTCGGGTCAGTCCCTGCTCTCCTCTTCTCTCCACTGCTGTGATACTGATCATGAAAATATCACTAACTATTAGTCATATTACCAAGATATTCATAACCAATATTTCTTGAAAACAGTCACAGCTCATTTCATAAAACCTATCAAACCTATCCACACAGTTTTTTTCCTTTTTTACAATCTAGCTCTAAATCAGCTCTATTTTATTGATTATTAGGGCAATACTCTTGAGTTGTATGCTTTTGTGTTTGTGAACACGTTATTGTGTGTGTTAGGTTGAGTCTATATTTATCTTTTACTTGTGTAAAACTGTCAGTGTTTACCTGTGTGAAAACAATTTGACCCATTGATGGAAACTTCTAGAAACTTCTCTGCCCTCCAGCCAGAGACTCACAGCCTCCCCAATCTGCCTCTGCGCTTTACGTTCTGGCGGAGAATACAAATATTTTGACACTTCAAGAGACCGTCAACCCAAAAATGAACAATTCTGTCATCTTTGGCACTACCTGACATCACTCCAAACTTCATCATTTCAAACATAACTATCATTATTTTGTGAAATGTTTTGCTTATATAAAGTGTGTTTGTGCTATCTTTCTACAGCAAATGTCACTTGGTTTAATATTGTGTTAACTAATGCAATGCAATGTAGTTCACATTATATTTGAATGAGATGATTGACTCCTATACAGTCAAACCAAAATGTATTCAGACACCTTCAACATTTCTCACATTATTGCAGTTTATTCGCTATAGTTTAGAAAACGGTAATAAACTATGACAAGAAGTCAGAGTTAAACTGTGTCAGAACAAATTCAGCTTGATAATGTCAGATAACTTTGATAGTAAGGTATGTAATGAATTAGGTTGAATAGCTGTGAGCTGTTAAATTTAAGTACACAATTAGATAGGTCAACCAATTAGCAAAACACTTCAGCAAAACATGGTCAGGTCAAAGTGTCTGAATCATTTTTGGTCCCAAATTTTTATCAATTTTACTGGTAGTCCACTGTATGAAGAATTTATGATTATAATATGTCACAGTTGACTTTATTTTGCTACCCTCACTTACATAAATGCACTATAGTGTCCTGTTCCTACTAGTAAAATAACATCAAAAATTATATCTGGTGTCTGAATAATGTTTGGTTTGACTGTAGTGAGTCTTTGAATCAGTCACTCACTGATTCGTTGTAAACCTCGAGTCTTTTAGGACTGAAACAAGGCTTATGATATGAAAACTGATGTGCTTACTAATCTAGACTACAGACTTCAGTGTTTAAGCATCATGTAAAACAGCAGCTTTGACATTCTGTTAAGTAACTCATTTTGTGTTTAATGAAAGAAAAAAGGTCATATGGGTTGAATAACATGAGGATGAATAAATTATGACAGGATATTAATTTTTGGGTGTTCAGCACTGCACATGCACTGATTATTTTGAGATTTTGCGTCCATAACATGTCTTCTAGTGACTAGTGGAAAGAAAACACATTTATTATTTTATGATTATTGTTTATATTATTATTCTTCATATTTGCATCTGTAGAATTCAATCGTAATGCAAGGCCATTTTTCATATTATCATTCATCTGATTTATATAATATTTTATTCCTAAGAACATGATGAAAATGTAATTTTTTCTAGCCATTGACAGTATTTTCTGATTTATAAAAAGAGATATTCACAATTCCCTCTGTAAAAAATCTTTAATATGTCAAAAATGAAATGAATTTTGAACCTGACTTTATCCAATGATTTTGATTCAATGTTTTTTTGATGATCTGAATCTGTTAAGTGTGACAAATATGCAAAAAACGAAGAAGAAAAAAGGGGGCAAAAACTTTTTCACGGCACTGTATACAGTATTTATATATATTGTCTGTATAGTTTTCTATATTTTTGATTTTTAGTTTATTTAGCTTTAGTAATTTAGTACTTCAGCTAAACAAAAATGGGAAATGCTGCCTTGGCAAATAGCTGAAATAAAATCATAAATTAAACATTTAAAAAAATATACTCCCCAACATATGTTTCGTGAGTCTCTGCCAAACCATTTGTTTCCACTGAATGACTGACTGAAAGAGCACCCTCCTCTCCTGTATAAAAAAAACAGCTAACAATCAACAAAATAACCTTTTTTCCTGAGTCCCTCAAACTACAAAATGAAGTTTTGTTCCAGACCCATATGACTATCTTTCTTCAGCACAACATTTTTTGTTGTATGATACCAATACAACGAAAACGGATGAAAACCGAGCTGTTAAGCTTCAGAAATAACAAAAACAACAAAAAGAAAAAAGCAAAAAAGCTAAACGACAGATAGATAGACAGACAGACACACAGACAGACAGACAGCTATAGACAGACAGACAGAGACAGATATAGATAGACAGACAGATATAGACAGACAGAGAGACAGACAGACAGATATAGACAGACAGAGAGACAGACAGACAGACAGACAGACAGACATAGACAGATAGACAGATAGATAGACA
>NW_015539980.1:348154-357629 GCF_001515605.1 Sinocyclocheilus anshuiensis
AACAGATAGATAGATAGATAGATAGATAGATAGATAGATAGATAGATAGATAGATAGATAGATAGATAGACAGATTATAAATATAATAGATAGACAGACAGACAGACACAGATAGACAGACCGACATACAGATTATAAATATAATAGATAGAGAGATACAGACAGATAGATAGATAGATAGACAGACAGATAGACAGACAGATATAGATAGACAGATAGATAGACAGACAGATAGACAGACAGAGATAGATAGATAGATACAGACAGACAGATATAGATAGATAGACAGACAGACAGACAGATATAGACAGACAGAGAGACAGAGAGACAGACAGACAGATATAGACAGATAGATAGACAGACAGATATAGACAGACAGATATAGACAGACAGACAGACAGATATAGACAGACATGGATGGATAGACAGAGATAGACGGACGGACGGACAGAGATAGACAGACAGACAAATTGCTTAATCTAAATTGCAGCTAATTGATTGGCTGACAAATAGCGAAAAGTCTGGAACACAAAGTTGGATGGTCTTTAATTTAAACTTTGTTTTAAAATTAGTGTAAAATTACAATAAATTGTAGTTATATGTAGCCAACCTGCTAAATTACAGCAGAGATCTGCATTCATGTCAAGCGGCTGTGCTGTGATTCTGCAGTCAGTATCCACCTACCTGCTAACATTCGCCTGGAAAGCATCCATTGGGCTCTGGCGCTCAATCGTGTTAGCTTTTTCTTCTGAACGTAGCAGTGCCAGGAGTGCAGGGTGAATGAGAGATGGGTGTACAGGAATCAAATAATGTGGTAAAAGTTTATACTGCATCCTATAATGGTAATCTCTAATTTGCATCACGGAAATCACTTTCACAATCTTAGGCTGTTCTGGAGGGTTGCTATAGCCTTGTTATGCAGTTCCTATGGTATTCTGGACAGTTTCTAGGGCTCTAATATGGGATTGTAGTGTGTTCTTTGTGTTTGCTTTGATAGCCCAAGTCAAATCAGCCCAACCTCTAACGATGATACTGGTGTCTACAAATTCAAACTCACCACAGCTGTGTTTCCCAAAAACATCATACACTCTTAAAAATAAAGGTGCTTCACGATTCCATAGAAGAACCTTTTTGTCTAAATGGTTTCATAAAGAACCTTTAACATCTGAAGAACTTTGAAGCACCTTTATTTTTAAGAGTGTATGACTAAGTAGATCATAGAAACCATTAACTCTCAGAAAACAAAATGTACCTTTACGGGTGCGACATCTTGTCACTGGTGCGGTACCCTTAAAGGGACATCTTTTAACCTTCCCTAAAAGGTTCATATGGATACATATTACTACTAGGACTGAACAATTTAAAATTACATTTAAAAAAATTGATTTACAAAGTGTTTTCTCAACATTTCAACATTGCATCAACTACTGATGAACACATTAATTTGTATCTGAATTATCATTCAGCAGGTATTTCCATGTCTTTGGAAGGCTTTTGTCTTTCACATTAAAATGCACAAATTCATGTTATTTCTTATTTGCATGTAATGCAGGGTTTTCCTTTTTTTCATACTTACTTTCATGCTAAATGTACTGCCCCCTGAGATTTTAAGGTAATGATAATTAAGCAACATATTTGGGAAATCTTGACGTAATGTTTTATGCACTTCATGTTGTTAACAACAGTGAATGGAATATATTTTCTTTATCTTTGTATTCGAATATAAATATGGTACAAGATTATGTGATAAACGAGTTAGGTCAAAAGTAATCAAAACGTAGTCTGATTATATTACCTGCAATGGATTACATTACCAACTACAATTTTTGTCATGTAATTTGGAATCAGTAGCAGGCTATTTGTAAGTAATCTATCTAGCACTGTTCCCTCTCATTTTGAACAAAATCCCTTAATACTTCTGAATGCTGAGGCATGAGCCCGAGCATGAGACTTCTAGACTTTTTTTTTTACAATTTTCAACTCATTGTAATGGTTTCTGTGTCTTCATGTTGAGATAAACTATGAAGTTGTACCCCTAATGAAACTTTTTCCCTGACAATATTGGTGCCCTTTGTGTTTCATGGCAGAAAATCAGCCAAACAGGAGAACGGCATGACAGTGATTATGTGAGAGACAGATTGACTCTTACCGGAAAATAACCAACTGTTTTTCTCTGTCTTTTTAAAGGGTTTCTGCTCTTTTCTTCCAGAGATGGAAGGAGTGAAGAAGGTCGCTCCTCTGAACGGACTGAATCAACTTCTCCAACCTCTTCTGACTTTTCCTGATCTTCCAGTCCTTCCATGCCGATGATAACAAATGAGTCGTTTTCTCAAAGCATCTGTGTTGCGCTCATTGTGGAGTGAGATCTTCAGGTGTCTGCTCTCATAGTGATTCTTCCACTGTAACACAATCATGGTATCGCCTTTAAGATATGAAGCTGAAATAGTTTGTTTAAACACCATAAGGTATTTCGGCTTATGCAACTGTAGTTCATGTTATCATAGTCAACTTTGGTGAGAATACCGATTATAAGGCATATTCTAAGAAAACTGTGCCATTTTTTATGAATTCAATTGAAAACATTTTCACTGACCACTCGAGAAATGCTTTTCCCATCTCGGTCCTATTGTTCCACAGGGAGATGCTCCCCCCAATATTCAGATAAGCAGACAGCAAATATCTATTTTTCGCTGCTGAATATTTATTATCATCAATTTTGAATATTTGGTTACAGCCTTGTGAAGTACCAAAGCTATTTATCATGTCCAACCCTTAGTCTATCCTTAAAGTGTTACATTATTTCAACCCTGTCACAGTCAGTATGGAATGCATATGCTTCAATTTTAAACACTGCAAGTTGAGTAAATTGGAAATTGGTGACATTGGCAGCAAGACTCAAGGGAAGCATTTTAATAAATCAAAATGATTAAAATTATAATAAATAAAATATTTCAACCCTGTTTAAATGATTCAATGTTCAGTTTCAGGGTTGAAAGTCAACAATGTATAGTAATGTCTTTAAATAGCAAATACAAATTGGCCCACCACATTATCATTTATATATATATATATATATATGACAAGGCCAATAAAAGCATTACTATGCATAATTATGCAGTTATACTGGTAGGTATAAGTTATAAGTAACTTATCCTTATGACTTATAACAAATCCAATAGCAAACCCTTAAAATTGAACAGAAACTTAAATACTTAAATCTATTAATCAGTATATGTGATTTTTAGAACTATATCTTTATCGTTATCTTTATAGTTATCGTGCTTGGTGTGAACGGGCCTTTACTATAAAGATAACGATAAAGATATAGTTCTAAAAATCGTTCTCAATATTAAAGAAGAGCAGAGTGCACACCACATCGTTATCTTTATAGTTATCGTTCTTGGTGTGAATGGGGCTTAACAGAAGAAAAATATCTGCCACTGGAGTAAAAAAATCTTGTTTTCCCTTTTAATTAAGATTTTTTTCTTTTACCAGTTTTTTTGTCAGTTTTTTTTACCCCAACTGGCAGATATTTTTATTGTGTCAAGCAAAAACAAAATTCTGATAAGACTTAATATCTTCATTTTGCTGCTCAAGTAAATTGATCTTGATTTAAGAATGTTTAAATATCTGTAATGGAAAACAAGGCAAAAATACTAAGTAAGAAATATATATATATTTTTTTTTTTTTTAATGCAAATGGCACTGTTGAGAATTACTAGGCAGATACGGTTCTCTATGGTCTTGGAGTATTGGGCTGTTGTACACTCTTCCCACCTGGAAAAGCGCTTCTCCTCTGCATCAGTTTGAGCACGATGCATGTTGACAGCCCATCTCAGAGCATACAGAGTTTTGCTTAGAGCCCGTCTCCTGTCATTACAGCGGGCTTGAGAGAGGAACCTGAGTCTACTGGACCACATTCTCGGACAGCGCAACTGCAGACGAAACCTGTACAGATCCTCACACCTGAATATAACACACAGTGACAATTAAATACACCGTATCAGTGATGTCAGTAGCACATATATCAAGATCCAATCTCTAGATGAGCCTCTCAATCTCGATACAAACAGTACATGGGTTCTAAAAGGCTTTTAATTCTATATCTGTTAGGCTGAGCCCAGAATTACAGGTACATGTCACAAGTTAGATAATTATTGTGACACCAGCTCTGTCAGAAGGGTTTATTACGCTTTCACAAGTACTGGCACTTGACACAGATCTTATATTTTCTTTACCTTTCTTCTATTTTCTTCTCATCAAAGTCATCATCATCATGAGCCTCTGGTGCCACATCCAGCTTTACAAACAAAGAGAAATATGCTAAAAATGTGTTCAATAAAGCTTCCTAAAATTAAATATAAGTATATTATCCCTTCAAAACACCCTAGTCCAAAAAATCTGGAGTGTGAACATGTTTCCTTATGGAAACCAATCCTAATGGAATCAATTGAGAATATTTTAAGGGTGGGATCGCACCATTTGTACGGCAAAATTCTTCTGGCATAATGCAAGCATGTTAAAAGAAATCTGTGCAATAGGAAATTTACAACCTAGGCTCATTGGGAATACATGCCTGTGGCAACATTTATGCAAAATTATTACGTTGCTTCTTGCACATTTTCGCTGCACTATCCAATGAGTGTAGCTAGAGTGTGTTCAGTTGAATTAATGTAAATTTGGCAGCATTTAATTACTTTGGTTGAAATTAAATGTCCGGTGAGTGATATTTTGAAAATCACATAGCGTACCACTTACGCTAAACCCTACCTTAAACCTAACTGATAGTGTTAACAAAAAGCAAACATGAGGTTTGCTCATGCATTTTAGCTTGCTTCTTAGTCTTTCAGCTGTTTTATTGAGACTCATGGTGTGACACTGTATCAGGTGCGCTACCGAGCAAGTTTACTACATCAGAAAAGCTATAGCTACAGAAACATATAGTAAAAATGTATTAGTTTATAAATCATGTGCTATGATAAAAGCGTTTTGAGGTCATAACAGTATTGTGGAAGGAACCACATGTTGTCATAATTTGTGTAAATAGAAGTTTTCGTCATCTTCAACAACTGCCCCTACTGCCAAGTGTTAATTCAGCTAAAAATTGCAGTTCTCCACTAAGAAATTATTTCAGTACAATACCAGTAACGAGAATTCTAATAAAGATCACAAAATATCCAGTTGAACTGGAAAAATCCAATTAGAATCCAGAATAGAGGTACAGTACATTCTAAACAAAAATGGTGCACTGAAAGTGGTTTACTGGCTCGTAATCATAGGGTAACCACTTTAAGTACTACACAGCACCTTTGTCAAATGGAGTCGCCGTGATTTTGCCAAGTAAGACATGTTCCTGGATCAACATCTTTTGTTGATCCTGGATCAACATTACTGTCCAAAAATACAGACTTAACCCAATCCCTACCCCTAAACCTAACACTACCCATAATTTATTCCTACAAACAGTGGGAAATGATAGCTGATTAACAAGGGTGTAGAAGCACCTAACCCTGATTGTAAGCCTAAAACAGATATTTCCTGAAAAGTTATCCCTCAATTCTGATTGGTTAATTGGAATGTTGATCCAGGAACATGTTGTACTTGGTGAAATCACGCTCACCATCAAATGGTACGATGTAGAACCATAAAATGAACCCCATTCTTCTCCTTAGACTGTTGATATGTTACTCCACTCTCATATGTTTGCTATGAATGGGAATTGACTACAAAGGCAAAAGCTGTTTTGAATCACTTTTATGCTTTTTTCTTTTAACTAAGAAAACTTTTTTTTTTTTTGCGCGTGTATGATTTTGTTTGATTGTTAAGGCATGGTCACATTGGCAAAACTCATGCGGTCTGGTGTACAAGAGTATCTGATAAAGTTGAAAAATATCAAGCTAGAATCCAAAACATACAGTTGGATCTTATTTCATTCTTCTGATGTGATCGCATTAAAAGAAATTACATTTATTATAAAAGAATCATTTTCTATTTAATTTTCTATTTATTTATGAAAGAATTTCACCTCAATAATTACAATTCGATTCTTGATTCGACTTTATTAGATTTTTTTTTCTTTGGTGGAATTTTCAACCTATAGGCTCATTGGGAAAAAGGGAAGGCTTGCTCTACTATTTTTGCAAATCTCCAAACACATACCTATAATTAACTATAAGGAAATCGCAAAGTGGGTTATACGAGTATTAAATCGTTTTTCCCCCATGATCATTAATCATATGTCTGTTAGAAACTTGTTTAAACAGTCTAGTTTTTATTTTGTTTAAATACTTACGGAAATTCCCATTTGGACTGCTTCATTTTGGATTTATTTACTATGGGATTTTGGACGTCAACATACCTGAGCTTCTGTTGCAGTCATGGCTTTGCACTTCACAAAAGGTGAATGTTGTTGATGAGACATAAAGTATTGCCCATCAATACACACTTGTTGATTTCTACTTCCCGCCAGTCCTGGATGAGGTTTGCATGCTCCTCTAAGAGAAACTCTTTGTGTTGTTTGCAAACGGTCAGTGTAAATCTCTGTAGGCTTGTCAAAAGCCCATTTGTTGCCATCAGGCCTCATGTCTCTGACAAAATCTTCATTTTCCCCCGATTCATTTGATGATTTGCTGTGTATAGAAATATTGGGGATGTAACTAGTGCCCAATCTTGTATTACAGCACCGAAACGGCTCTTTTCTTGGTTGTCTTTTGATACTTCGCCTTCAGAAACAACAGGTACAGCCAGAGAGGAAACCGCTGAGGTGGATTCAGATACTGACGTTCAACAAAATAGACTGCATGTTCACTTGTGCTGAAGTGTAGCATCGAGCAATGCAAGTTTGCAGACATCCACGAGGACTCGAGAAGCTCATGAAAGGTAGAGGACTAAAGCCTTTCATCTTGCCTTTGAAAAGCCAGTGCTTCCTTATGGGCTTTATAAGCAATGTCTGCAGAATTAAAGCAGGTCGGTTGGCTGTCTCTCTTTGAAATTGAGGATAATGAGGAATCCTCAGTAAAATCCCTCTCTGGGGTTTTCCATTGCACACACTTGCACTCGGCTGCCATATTACAACATCTGAGGGCTGTAGCATCACTTGTTCTCGTATCTCTCTTGGCATTTTTTGAGCCACTTGCAGTGTCTGAAGCCGAATAAATGCTCGTTCCACATATGGTGTGTTGAGGAAGATCAAAAGTGCAGTCTGTTTCTCTTGAAGAGTGTTTGCTGAACGAAGGGCTCAGAAACAAACGCGAGCATGCAGGGAAGTCTGCTCAGCGGGGTGCTCTTGTATGAGGTTGTACTGTCTTTTGGAGCATAAGGAGCCGGTGAAATAACTAAGCTGTCAGATGACCTTTTAAAACTTAAAAAAAAAAAAAATACTGAAAATTCGGAAGAAAACATGAGTAGTGTTTGCTCCAGCACAATTCAAAGACCATCTTAATTAGGTTAGACACCCTATTGAATTTAATGCAGACTAAAACAAAGCTGTATAAGGGTGCTAAATCATGTCATTTTCATAACTCATAACTTTCAGTTTTATGGAGATGTCTATTTTTTTTTGGTTCCAGAACGAGGTTTTGTCTCGTCAATAGGGTAAAGTTTTATGTACATTACTGTAGTTTGCTGATAAATGGAGTGTTCTTACTCTACTGTGATCAGACTTAAGATTTTTGTATCACTTTATTTTAAGGACCAATTCTCACTATTAAGTAGCTGCTTATTAGCATGCATATTACTAGCATATTGGCTGCTTATTAGTAGTATAAAGCACATATTAATGACTTATTCTGCGTGAGCAGTATAATAAAATATGGTAAAAAAAAATATGATAAATATGAAAAATAGGATTAAAAAAACAATATAGACTTACATTGAAGGAGTCTAGAGATGTGTGAAGCAATACAAACACCAATTTATGTGAAAATATTACAATCTTCGTTTATTTGATGAATGTTACTATTACCATTAAATAATCTGCATAATCAACTAATTAAATTACAAAACAAATTACAGGAAGAAATTTGTATTGTCATTTCCACTTCATGCCATCGTTAAACACTAACGCAAACAGAGTTCAATTCTCTTAGTCTTGATCAACCCACGGCCTATTTGTAGTTTCTCAGGAAAACCAATCTGTGAGGCTGGAACTTCTCTCGACACAGCGGGCATTCAGTCTACAATAAGAGCAACACAGAAAACATCTGATCAGACATCAGTAATGCTGAACTTTACACCACTGCATTACGTTATATAAAAGTCTTGCCTTGGTATTGCACCACTCAGTAATGCACTCCCAGCAGAAGAGATGACCACAGGGAGTGCTGCTGGTGTTCCTGCGCTCCTCCAAACACAAGACACAGCGCGAGGAGCGAGACGACGACTGACTGACCTGACGACTGAAAGGAAAAAACAGAGAATGCTGAATAATAGAGGATAAATCCAGAGGATTATGAAACCTCCCCTCATAATGATATCACAAGTATTGCCACAAAACTAATGCAAAAAAAAATCCTACCCAATACCTAAACTTAACAACTACCTTACTAACTATTAATAAGCAGCAAATTAGGAATTTATTGAGGGAAAATTCGTAGTTAATTCAATTAATTTGTGTCCCACAAAAATAAATAAATATAAATATAAATAAAGGCAGCAGCTATTTGCACTAAGTGTGAATTGCAAAAGATGCTATATACACTAAGTGCAAATAGCGATAGATTCTATTTACACTATGCGAAAATAACAGTATTTTCTGCCATTTATACTACTGATTGTAAATAGTGGCAATTATCTGCACTTCAGTATTGTAGTACATTAAAAACAGTATGCAATAATAATGTATTGAGTGTAAATTATCATTTTTATTAGAATTACTAAATGGATGCCTCCTTATTGGGAAAATAAAGCCTTGCCTTCATCTACCCTAACTAGGGCTGTCAATTTAAATTTTTTTTCGAATTTCAAATATTAGTCTAATTTAAAACAACCATCCATATTAGAATGCAAAAACGTTGCATTTGAATTTTAAGTGCGTGTCAGGCTGCCTTATCAGTGGCGCACAAGATGCGATGACGAAGTAAGTGTCAAAGTAATTTTTGTTAGCCTATCCAGCTGAAGCCATTAGATGCGGCGCTGCTGCGTTGTTCATTCAAAATATTGTGGAAAAAGAGAACATCAATTCAGAGATGTTGTTGTTTACGTCAAAACTGAAACCAAGCCGTTCACACAGAATGCATGTTTCGCTCATTTTCTAGAGCAGTGTTTCTCAACCAGGGGTCTGTGGACCCCTAGTGGTCCTTGACGTAAGGCCAGGGGGTCCGTATAAAGTATGAATTTTTGTATAAATGTTGTATATTCTGATGATGTGACCAAATACTGGACAAGTCAACTAACTTGAATTATACTTGACTGCATTTGGTCCTCACAAAGACACAAATGATACATAGATGAGTCAATTTTGTTCTGGGGGTCCTTG
>NW_015539980.1:358122-363685 GCF_001515605.1 Sinocyclocheilus anshuiensis
AATACCTAAACTTAACAACTACCTTACTAACTATTAATAAGCAGCAAATTAGGAATTTATTGAGGGAAAATTCGTAGTTAATTCAATTAATTTGTGTCCCACAAAAATAAATAAATATAAATATAAATAAAGGCAGCAGCTATTTGCACTAAGTGTGAATTGCAAAAGATGCTATATACACTAAGTGCAAATAGCGATAGATTCTATTTACACTATGCGAAAATAACAGTATTTTCTGCCATTTATACTACTGATTGTAAATAGTGGCAATTATCTGCACTTCAGTATTGTAGTACATTAAAAACAGTATGCAATAATAATGTATTGAGTGTAAATTATCATTTTTATTAGAATTACTAAATGGATGCCTCCTTATTGGGAAAATAAAGCCTTGCCTTCATCTACCCTAACTAGGGCTGTCAATTTAAATTTTTTTTCGAATTTCAAATATTAGTCTAATTTAAAACAACCATCCATATTAGAATGCAAAAACGTTGCATTTGAATTTTAAGTGCGTGTCAGGCTGCCTTATCAGTGGCGCACAAGATGCGATGACGAAGTAAGTGTCAAAGTAATTTTTGTTAGCCTATCCAGCTGAAGCCATTAGATGCGGCGCTGCTGCGTTGTTCATTCAAAATATTGTGGAAAAAGAGAACATCAATTCAGAGATGTTGTTGTTTACGTCAAAACTGAAACCAAGCCGTTCACACAGAATGCATGTTTCGCTCATTTTCTAGAGCAGTGTTTCTCAACCAGGGGTCTGTGGACCCCTAGTGGTCCTTGACGTAAGGCCAGGGGGTCCGTATAAAGTATGAATTTTTGTATAAATGTTGTATATTCTGATGATGTGACCAAATACTGGACAAGTCAACTAACTTGAATTATACTTGACTGCATTTGGTCCTCACAAAGACACAAATGATACATAGATGAGTCAATTTTGTTCTGGGGGTCCTTGGGGATGGTTCTGAATTGGACTGGGGTCCGGTACGCCAAAAGGTTGAGATTCACTGTTCTAGAGGGACATCTATCACCGTTGCACTCGCGTCTCGCACAAGAGAGCTGCATGTTTAGAAAGCCATGTAAAATTAATGTAAGTTCTTGAAAAAACATGTCTTGAGACTTTATGGTGTTTTTTCCCATCCCACTGCATCTCATGTTTTAAATAAAAAAGTTAGAATCTAACCTGAGTTAGAATCCGCCTTTTGCCGAAATCATTCTTCTCCCTTTTCACATCGGAAAGGCATATATTTTCAATAAAAATGAAGAAAATAATCAAAAAGTTGAAAATAAATTATCGGGTAGGATTAGGGCTATCTACGCCACTAAAGCCATCGATTAGCAGCCTTCTTTTGTAATGTTGTCCAGTCCAACCACACGCTCGTGGGCGGAGTTAATGTAAATAGCCTCTGCCAACAAGGCGGGCTATTTGCACTAAGTGT
This sequence comes from Sinocyclocheilus anshuiensis, assembly GCF_001515605.1. NCBI lineage: Eukaryota > Metazoa > Chordata > Actinopteri > Cypriniformes > Cyprinidae > Sinocyclocheilus > Sinocyclocheilus anshuiensis. The sequence continues at coordinate 359,565 of NW_015539980.1, forward strand.
AAATAGACACCCCGCATTTTTTATTCCATAATAAAATGAAGAAAATAATCAAAAAGTTGAAAATAAATTATCGGGTAGGATTAGGGCTATCTACGCCACTAAAGCCATCGATTAGCAGCCTTCTTTTGTAATGTTGTCCAGTCCAACCACACGCTCGTGGGCGGAGTTAATGTAAATAGCCTCTGCCAACAAGGCGGGCTATTTGCATTTAGTGTAAACAGACTCTCCGATAAATAAATAAATATAAATAAATAAATATGGGTAGTTGACAAATAGGCAGTAAAAATGCTTATTTTGTAAAATACAATTTTTGAAGAGGAAATGCATATATTTATGTAGTGTGAAGTCTGAACTTGTATAAAGGGTCAAATTAGAATCCAAAATAGAGGTACAGTACATTCTAAACAAAAATGGTGCACTGAAAGTGGTTTACTGGCTCGTAATCATAGGGGAACCACTTTTTGTACTACACAGCACCTTTGTCAAATGGTGCGATGTAGAACCACTAGGTCTAGGTCTGTAGGGTCACTAACTTCGTCAATTCTTTCATTGTTTTTTTTTTTTTTTACATTTTTACTGAACTGTACCGTAAATTTGTCCTTTAGTGCGACAGCAAAAATTTAGAAAAACAAAAACAAAACTCTTAATAATATATAAATAGCATGAGAGATTTATCTTCATTGTTAGACACTTATTTTCATATGGTGTTATTTATTTAATATGAAATTATAATTAACATAATTTTTTCCCCCTTGACTTGTTGGACAATTTCAAGACAAACTTTGACAAGACGACAAACTTTGCTGTCATCCATTCAAAACTGCTGAAAATTATACCATTTTAAGTTGGAATATTTGTATGTCCCCTATTACAATACTCAACTGTTTTTTTGAGATAAAAACAAATCTGTGGTTCTTTCATGTGTGTCACACCATAGGACATTATGTCACACTAAAGGACAGAAATGGTAGTTATTAAAGTATTTCTATTTAATTTTGAACAAGTCAAAGGAGAAAGTTTAATTTCGATACAAACAATATCAACATGTATTTTAAACAAAACAAAAAATTATTTTCCATCAACAAAACTCAGTCTCTTAGTCAAACAGTATGTTACTGAAACTCTTCTAGCCCCCTGCTGCATGTGCAGCACAGCTAAATATGATTGATATTCAAACTATATTCATTAAGATGTGAATGGATTTTTTAAACTATATGGCTACTCCTCCCTTCTGCGTAGATCCCTGTTAATTTTCTATCTATATTTCTGTCCTCTCTCTTCCACTAATTTCACCAATTATATGGACAGGGCTCGACAGCAGGGCTGTCAAAAAAAATAAATAATCGAATTTCGAATATTCGTCGAATTTAAAATAAAAATCCACATTTGAATGCAAAAACGTTGCATTCGAATTTTAGGTGTGCGTTAAGGAGGCAGCCTTTAAGCTGCGGTCACACTACACTTTTCGTTCCACTGACTTTCATTCATGTGCATGTGAATGCGTCAGACCGGAAACGCAAGCCCGTGCGAAAAGTTTTCGCATTTCGCTGCGTTCCAAAGTTCAAGTTTGGTGAACTCTGGCCTGCGAATTCGCATGCTCAAAGTGTAGTGTGACCACGGCTTTATCAGTGGCGCATGAGATGCGATGACGATGTAAGTGTCATTGCATTTTAATGTTTTTGTTAGCCTATCCAGTTGAAGCCACTAGATGCAGCGCTGCTGCGTTGTTAATTAACTAATTAGTTAATAAACTTTATGGTGGGTTTTTTTCCCCATCCCACTGCATCTCATGTTTTTAAATGAAAAATGTACTCTGTGTGATTTGCTTTCGGCCCTTTGTATCAAACTATGAATACATACATGATGCTGTTTTGTTTATAGTTGTTTAAGCAACTTAATTAATTATAATTGGTTTATAAACATTATTTTAAACATTATGCACTTTTTTTTCACAGATAGTCATGTTATCTTATGCTTTGAATAAACGTGCATTAGTAATATTTTGCTCAATGCGCCCTCTTGTGGCCTCAGAAGAGAAGCCAAAAGCTTTTCTTCGCCCTAACTGAAATTATGCATTTTAAATTCGAATATAATTCGAATTTTGATAACATTTAAGTACAAAATTCGAATTTAGTTTTTCAGCCATTTTGACAGCCCTACTCGACAATAAGGACTGCCCGATGGCCCGGGGCCAGCGGGAAAGAAGCTCAGGACAGTTGATGGATTTGTCACTGGCCCGATCAGGCCACTGCCGCGTCGTCACAAAAAGTTTATCATTTGTATCTGTTTTTAAGCCTTGCTAATTAAAAAATTCAAGCAACTTTTAAAAGCATTCCAACAAGGCGCGAAAGACAAATCCATTCAGTCAGAGATGCAGCTGTCTGTGCGTGCGCTGTACACACAGAACAGCCCGTGCAAAGACAGCTGCGTCTCTGACGCCTGAGCCTCGAGTTTAGTTTCTTTCCGCGTCATTCCTGCATTTGAACGGACAAATACATACAAAGGTATGTCAAAATACCCGTCTTGGCGAGTAGCTTTGTAGCTTTTAACAATGATTAATCTATATTTAATTTATACAGTGGAGTAGAGATGCACCAATCAACTGGGCATTTTTTATTTTATTTTTTTTTTATTTCAGACTATCTCTGTTCCGTGCTTGCACACAAACTGCATCGCAATATATTTTTTTCAAAATGTAATTTGTGTGGAAATATTACGTTAATATTATATTTAGTCTGTAAACGGCAGTTAACAGAGGCCCACGATGCTGAAGATGAATGCAAAGAGGAGAAAATACTGTAGCAGGCAGAGCAAGATCACTGCGTAATATAGGAAGAAAATCCTAAATATTGAATTTCATATGGATGTGTTTCTGAGGGGCACTGACTGTTTCAGAAAAGTTTACATGGTGTTTCCTTTGCATCTTGGCTCGGTACAATGCATTTAAAGTAGTGCTAATATGCACAGCGCTGCTTTGTGTAAAGCAGTAACCAAGTAAACACTGCTGTTCTATAAGCGCCACCTGCTGGCAGAGAGTGAATCTGCGTCTAAATCAGCCCATCTGCTGTTTCTGTTTCATGCAGGTGTTTTATGTAGCATAATTTCACAAAGCTAAAGTCAGAACATTCTGTTTTTGCTTCAAATTTGGAAATTATACAGTCTAATTTCAATCAAACACTGCACATGCTACACGTGTGTATAATCTTTTTTTTGTTTTTGTTTTTTTGATCGATTCATGATTAAAATGCAGTGGTTACAACTGATTTCAAATGGCTATGAAAAATCAAGGTGCAACTCAGTGAAGAATATGGAAATTTTATTTTAGATGTGATTATTCAGTTTCTGTACCTGAACATCTACAAACATAAAATCCTAAAGCATCATTTCATTTGTATCTTTGTTCTATATATTTAGTTGTGTTGTTGCTTGTAATTTGTTCATTTGTTCTTATTTACTTACTGTTCACTTATCTTTAATAATGATTGAACTTTATACTTGTCAGGCAGTTTTTGCTGTTGTATCGAAATTGAAATCGAGAATTGGAAAATTTAATTGGTATCTAAAATATTGGTTTCATATAAGCATATTTATTAGAATCCAAGATAACATAGATCAAAAACAATGATAAAGGCAACAATTTAATTTTTTGTGGCAGGGCCAGTGAAAATGTTGGCAGGGCAAGTAATAATCTGAACCCAACCGGGCCAGTAGAAAAAATCCTTAGCGTTGAGCCCTGTACGGATGAACAAATGATTGCCATTTACTAAAATAGACACTTGTACAATTATGCCAGAGGTATTTATTATTAACATTTTTATGCTTTTCTTTTTAATTTATAAAAGTTATAATTTATTGAACCATGCTTGAGACAGTCACACCATAGGACAATTTTGAGATTTGGCTCAAAAAAAAAAATAAAAAATCAAATAACACTGCAGCTTTTATAACAACAGGTCCATGTAAGACAAAGAAATGTTTAACCATTTTCTGCATTTTAAATAACGACTATATTAATTATATTCATTTTTATCTTGTGGGGCAGTGAAAACGCCATGTCATGTCAACAACCTATATATAAATATATATATAAATATATATTTTTTTATTTTTTTATTCTTCTT
>NW_015539980.1:368312-368825 GCF_001515605.1 Sinocyclocheilus anshuiensis
ATTTTGAAATTTGGCTCAAAAAAAAAAAAAAAAATCAAATAACACTGCAGATTTTATAACAACAGGTCCATGTAAGACAAAGAAATGTTTAACCATTTTCTGCATTTTAAATAACGACTATATTAATTATATTCATTTTTATCTTGTGGGGCAGTGAAAACGCCATGTCATGTCAACAACCTATATATAAATATATATATAAATATATATTTTTTTATTTTTTTATTCTTCTTCAATGAATTGAAAAATACGTTAAATTACGAAAAAGTTAAATTATTGGACCCACAAAAGAACTGAGAGAAATCGCAGCGGAAGGAACAAGGCCTTAGGGCACTACAGGTATCTTTTTCTATTAAAAAAGTGTGTTTATGGAAAAGCTTTGTCAAATGTAGGCCATGACTGTATAGAGCAGTACCTGGGGAGCAGGTTTCTGTGCTGCTTCCACTCGTGTCGAGCTCTCTGTCTCTGCCTGAGGTTGTTAAACTGCAGTGTGAGAGAGATGCCCAGCTGCAG
>NW_015539980.1:369127-371178 GCF_001515605.1 Sinocyclocheilus anshuiensis
ACTGATCTGCGGGTCATCGCCAGCCACATTTCCCACTCTCAGCTAAAGAAAACACATTCACACGCTCACACAGATCATTTCAGTAATGTCATGTACACTATTGTTCAAAAGTTGAAAAATGTATACGTTTATTCAGCAAGGATGCATTAAATGGTTCAAAAGTGACAGTAAAGACATTTATAACATTGCAAAAGATTTTTTATTTCAAATAAAAGCTGTTTAACTTAACAAGAATTCTGAATTCTGGGGGGGAAAAAAACTGTCTCATGGTTTCCACAAAAATATGAGGCTGCACAACTATTTATAACATTGATAGTAATAATAAATGTCTCTTGAGCAGCAAATCAGCATATTAGAATGTTTTCTGAAGGATCATGTGACACTGAAGACTGGAGGAATGATGCTGAAAATTCAGCTTTGCCATCAGAGAAATAAATTACATATTTCTATAAAACATATTTATAGAAAATGATCATATATTTCACAATATTACTGTTTTATTGGATTTTTTCATTCAAATAAACGCCTCAATTGGTAAGCATTAAAAAAAAAACTTCTTTCAAAAACATTTAAAAAATCTTACTGACCCCAAACTTTTGAATGGTAGTGCATTTCAGAGTAAAACAGGATATTAAGAAACACCTGATTTTAATGATCAGGACTGAGTGGTGAAGAGAAGGCTCTAAACCAAACACTGCACTGATATGGTTAAAAGTAAATGCTTAAAGCAAACACTTACAGAAAAAGTACCAATATATTAGTATGGCACAATGGTAATACCACAGTATTCTGTGAAGCACATTGGAGTACCATGTAAATACCAGGTGAATATGGTTATTATTTAGTACCTTAGTGTGTACTGAAGTACCATGGTACTTTGCTCTCATACAATAAGGGATGTAACATAAACCCCTACTGTACTACTGTGCTTTATTAATACAACATTTAGGATTTTATTCCCACAATACTGATTTTATAATAATTAAAGAACAAATACTTACATAACTGACACCTGCAGCTCTTTTGCCAGTGTGGTAAAAGGCTCCGGTGACGTAAAAGACGGCCACATGTAGTCTGTACAGCAGTGTGATCCCCTGCTGCAGGGCAAATACGAGCGGAATCAGAGCCTTCCTCTGGGACTCCGTCAGCATCCCTACAGCTCTCTGAATCCACAGCCGCACATGTGATAACGGCCTCCAGGTTCTGCTCGTCTGAGGTGCTTCTGCTTCCAGCTCATTCTCAATGCAGATCAAGACCTTGTCCAAAAGATAAGGCACAATTGTGTGGAAGAAGATGAGCGCGGTTCTGCGCATCCGTGAGGGGATTCTTCTCTTGCTGGGGTCCACCTGGATGATGCTGACATACTCCTCGCCCAGCGTCTGATAGCCTAAACGAAACCACAAAAGAGGGCTCTCAAATTCAACAAACACTCATATGAGGAGCACATCAGCAGTGCTGCAATGCAAGAGAATAACTCACCAGATAAAGTTGTTAAGACATAGTACGTCAGATCAGACAGTAACTCAATTTCTTTTCTCCACTGAAGCCAGCGTCTGGAACCTCAAGGGGAAAAAAAACAAAACAAAAAAACAAATCTTTGAACAAACAGCTCTATTAAGGATTTCCCTTTTTAAAATAAAAATTCAGAATAGGATACTACTCTTGCAGTATTGTAGTATGTATAATGTGTGGATTCAAAATATATAAATATTAGGGATGCACCGATATATCGGCCGCCGATATTTATCGGCCGATTTTTGATCATTTTAAAGCCAGCGGCATATCGGAAATAGCATGAAACGGGCCGATATCGAAGGTTTATTAATTAACTACATGGAGACAACGAGTTGCATGTCTGTTGCATAATCCAACGTTTTTCTCTGGTCAAAATAATTAAATTCTTGCCAAAACAAAATAAAATCTGTACAAAATATAGTTTGTCAGACGACATAGTACGGCCATATGCAAACGTGACGCTGACGCATCCAACGAGTGAAATGCCCGCGCTCAGCTATAAATTCATCATAGGTAAGTCGCAATGGCAATGCACC
>NW_015539980.1:373697-375790 GCF_001515605.1 Sinocyclocheilus anshuiensis
ATATGTCACGATCCGCCAAGCATTAGGCCTACATTTAAGTGAAAATGAATGTCAGGTAATATGCAGCTTTTTGTTTGAAACACAAGGTCACATCATGCACCTGCAGCGTTTCTGTGAATGGAGAAAACAGAATAAAACTATATAGGCTACATTAAAAGGAATATATAGGCCTATACACAAAATATATTTCACTTAAATCATTAACAGATTAACAAAACGAAATAAAAAAAATTGTGCTGAGTTTCGGATAATTGTAACGCGCTCCGAAGTTCACAGAGGAAAAAAATCGAGACGGCAGAAAGCAGTTTTCTTTATTTTACAAAAGCTTTACAGTTTTGATTGATGTTTTGCTTCTATCTGTATGACAAACCAGCGTTGGTAAGACCATAAATTACGGAGTTACAGTTGGGAAAACAATGCAGTGATCGCGTCGGTGCCTCACACACACATACAACAATTTTTTGCTTTTCAATCTACACATCGCCATCATTTACAGGCTATCAAATGTGCTAAGAGACAAAAAAAGTGTTATTATTAATATTATCCAAATAATAACTCAAATCTGTTTCTTGATTTGAAACAATATCACTCGTTAGGACATGCAGAAACTAAGAAATTGTTTTTTTCTATTTAGATATTTATTTTGTTAAGGAAAATGAATGGCCTGGGTTTCTACAACTGTCACTTTGGAGCAAAAATCTGGATTTAAACTTGAAAGAAATAAAGATTTGACATGTATCGTGATAATTATCGATATCGACTGATATGAAAAAAATTACCGTGATCATTTTTTTGGCCATATCGCCCAGCCCTATTATATGTTACTCTTTCTATGTGCAAATGACACAGCCACTCAAATGTAATTTCCATGTACGGTAGCAAAACACGATGTTTAGTTGAAAATGATGGAAAAGCGTATTTTAAAAATAAAATACTACATTTTAAAAGTACTCAATAATAAATTACTACTGTTTTGGTGCAAGACATGTTGACTGGTGTAAGTAGTTTCAGGTGAGAATATATAGGGAAAAAATGTAAGCAAAATATAAATGTGTAGAATATGCATTTTAAATCACTCAAACTCCTGCGTTCAAGTGTGTTTACCAGCGAATGTGTGGAAGAGCTCATTGGCGTTGTTTGTCAGGTTGTTCTGGTAGTACTCATCCTTCTGACTCGAGCGGATCAGCTGCGGCTGGTTCGCCGGAACTAGAGGCATTGCTCGGTTCGGTGTATTTACTAGCAATCCATCTAACTCATTTTACAAAAACGGGGATCTATTAGGTTTATTAATCTATTTACTGGTCTAGGTCAGTCTCCCAAATGTGCATGCTTCTAACACTTCCGTGTTTAGTCACGTGACACTCACACGAGCCCTCCATTGGCCGGTTGGAAACAGACGCTTTGCTGATTTGAGATCAGTTTTGCGGTTGCAGTCTACAATAGCAACATCGCCTTACTGCGCTGAGTTCAGTATCAAGTCTATTTACTACTTACGACTGACGACGCAAACGAATAAATACATTTGGAAACTGATTTACTAACGTTCAAACAGTGAGGCCATCTGCTGGTCAAACGCAATGTAAATGCAGTTATGATCCTAAATGAAAATACTATCTAAAACTTTGTCGAGGTTGAAGACATTACGTAGTAATTCCATTTAGTCTATTTTTTTTTTATTTATTCATTTTACTTTATCCATTTCTTTTAAGATATAAATCGTGTGGTTATGTGACTAGGTCCTATTATGTAGTAGGCTACTAATCTGTTATTATTTATTTCGCCATCCTGCTTTTCAAATAATAAATTACTATTAAATATGAGCAAAATTTGAACTCACTAGCGGTCAAAAAACTTGTTTAAACCCATCTGAAGCTTTCAAATTTTAGGGATATTAGTACAAACTGCAGTATACTATGCAGTAAACACTATATGTGACCCTAGATCACAAAACCAGTCATAAGGGTAATTTTTATTTTTTAGCATCTGAAAGCTGAATAAATAAGCTTTCCATCGATGTATGGTTTGTTAGGATAGGACAATATTTGGCTGAGATTCAACTATTAGAAAATCTGGAATCTGAGGGTGCAAAAAAA
>NW_015539980.1:376411-386192 GCF_001515605.1 Sinocyclocheilus anshuiensis
ATATAAATCGTGTGGTTATGTGACTAGGTCCTATTATGTAGTAGGCTACTAATCTGTTATTATTTATTTCGCCATCCTGCTTTTCAAATAATAAATTACTATTAAATATGAGCAAAATTTGAACTCACTAGCGGTCAAAAAACTTGTTTAAACCCATCTGAAGCTTTCAAATTTTAGGGATATTAGTACAAACTGCAGTATACTATGCAGTAAACACTATATGTGACCCTAGATCACAAAACCAGTCATAAGGGTAATTTTTATTTTTTAGCATCTGAAAGCTGAATAAATAAGCTTTCCATCGATGTATGGTTTGTTAGGATAGGACAATATTTGGCTGAGATTCAACTATTAGAAAATCTGGAATCTGAGGGTGCAAAAAAAATCAGAATATTAAGAAAATTATCTTTAAAGTTGTCCAAATTAAGTTCTTAACAATTCATATTACTAATCAAAAATTAAGTTTTGATATATTTACGGTAGGAAATTTACTAAATATCTTCATGGAACATGATCTTTACTTAATATCCTAATGATTTTTGGCATCAAAGAAAAATCTATAATTTTGACCCATACAATGTATTGTTTGCTATTGCTACAAATATACCCCAGCGACTTAAGACTGATTTTGTGCTCCAGGGTCACATATGCTGTGTTTGCAATAAACAAATCCATAAGACCCTTATTCCAGTTAAAAGTTGTCTTGTCCGAATCAGGAGCGAAATATGCACTGTTTGACTGAGCACCGTTTACAAGTGAAAACAGTCCAAAACAGCTCTAAACAAATATGCTGTGGATTTTGATGTTAGAGAACAACAGAAGATGGACTTTTTCACTGGAGGAAGCGTTATTATGGATTATCGACTTGTATTTTAGCCAGAAGCGACTGTTTAAAGTTACATAATGTCTTAATTATGAAATTGTTTCTTACAAACAGGCAGCTTTTCACTTCACAAGATGTTCACTGATGGACTGGAGTGGAGTGGATTACTTGTGGATTATTGTGATGTTTTTATCAGCTGTTTGGACTCTCATTCTGACGGCACCCATTCACTGCAGAGCATCCATTGCTGAGACACTGATGCAATGCTATTTCAACCAAATCCATTCCCACAAATAAACAAATTCATCTACTTCTTGGATGAAATTTTGTCTTGGCACAGTAAGCTCACACAGAGCACATACGTTATTTCTCATAAATAAAAATATATTTCATTATTTTATGATTGTGTGTTACAATTTTGGCAGTGTGATAGCATAATGAGTTGCATTGCACTTTGCATTGCAGCTTCAAACAGTACACTGTCAGAACAAAAATATGCAAATATTGTACCTTTAGAAGGTACAGAGGTACTTTAGAGTACACAGGTACTCCCTTTGAGAGTACTGCCCCAGTGACAAACTGTTGTACCCTTAAAGCCTTTAATACAATTGTATGAGTAATGTGGTTTTAGCTATTCCAACATTCCTAGCGCAGCCAATAAATATGGTTATTGTCAATGATCAATTACAAAATTAAATCCATTTATGAATCCACATATTTCAGTTGCATCATTCTTCTTTATCCACTTTCCTCTCATTTGTTCTCTCTGTTTAGCTGTTCATAAGTCATCTCTTTTTACAAGGCCGTAAAACCTGTTTTTTTGTTACTCTAATGCGCTGAGACCAATCCAAACCATTAAAATTAAAAAAACACACACACACTAAACATCTTTATTCAGCCCTTTCCTAAGGCCATAATAAGGTCAGACAGCAGTTTTTGTAAATGCTTGTGGAAGGCTGTTTACGCACAGTGGCAGTCAAGGAAGCACTCCTATGTTTACACTTGAGCATAGGATGGCTTTCTTTCTCATTCAGACTCACATGTGACTTCTTGCAGGCAGAGGCGAGGTTGTGCAGAGGGCAGCTGAGGAGACCTGAGCGCGGATGAAGCAGCAATAGAGCCTTCTGAGGTAGGATGAAATGAATAATTTAATTAAGAGTCTGCTTGGTAAATACCAATGCACCATGGTTTTTTAGTAATGCATAGGCGTTGTGTTAGCAGAGAACTCACTTTAGTTTTCAGCCAGGATTTGCAACTGGATCTCTAGTATGAAAATTTTGTATTTTGAATGTAACTAGTTGTATAACTTTATTTAGTATGCCTTCTGAAAATGAAGTGTACTTAATTGTATTGAATACGCACTTCTCATGTATTTCAACTCTTTAAAGTATATTTAAAAAAAAAAAAAACTCCACTTGTAGATAATATAATATTAATTAAATGAAAGGCCACTTAAGTGCACTTAAAGAGAGACACTTTAATGTTTCATGTTTCTTAACACGCTAGAGTACATTTTAAGTCATGTCATGCTTATTTTGATGTTGACTAACTAACTAAAGTGCACATGTGTGTTATTCGATATTGCATTGTTAATATATTTTAAATGTACTAAATTGCATCTTCATCATAACAAATGTGTAATTACAAATATGTTTAAATACATGAGTACACATTTCAATAGAGATTACATTAAAAAGTATGTTTTAGTGCTTGTCAGTACATTTGGCGATACACTTTTACCATAGTTCGAAGACAATAAAAGTAATTCTGTCAGGACCACTATCGTCAAAATGATAGATACTTAGCATAAAGTTTGGTTTGGCGGTATGGTTCTGTTCTGGGCAAAAAACTCCCTGCCCATCCATGCAGCCTGTCATGAATGCTCACGTGACCTGCCAGAACTAACGCTAATGCTTAATTTATGAAATTACATATAAAGATGTACATAAGTTCTACTTAAGTGGGTCAAAAGGCATTCTAAAGTTGCAGCTTATTGCATTTAATATAAATTTAAACTATAATACTTTTTCATCGAATTGCAAATTACATTACATTCAGTTCATACTGAAGTGCATTCTTTTAATGTATATTATAAGCATTATTTTTATAATGCAGTGACGCAAGGAATCCATGACATGGCAAAGGTCATAAAAGTAGTTATTTGAACTAGGACGACAATATGAGATAATGTTAATGGAATTTGTGGTAAATATCGTATACGATTACACACTTAAATATGGATAAGTGACTCAATCCTTCCAACTTTGAACAGGATGTCTTTTGCAATTCACAGTACTGAAGCTGAAATTTATTTCAAGGGAAGTCAAGCATATGATGATAATAGGTGGCATAAGAAGTAGACATTCTGTTGTGGATGTAAACTCAAGTTATTTCAAGGCATAGACACACTTTGCTCATTTAGTAACTTTTCATTACGTGGTGGGGCAATAAAATATCAAATGGTTTTATGGGAAGTCACTTCAAAGGACTTTGAACCCTTTTTGTGTGGATTTATGAATGCACTGCAGACAGCACCTGCTGAAAGTGTTAGAGTGAAACATCAAGACACAGAAGAACAGTTGCTCTGTTGAGCGCTGCACATTTAGTTGCTTCTATTAAAGAATCCCAGAGAGCGAGATTAGTCATTAAATTCATATTACCATGGTTGCATAACAGCATTTAATGTGTGTAATGTGTAACTGATTTACCTTTAACCTATTTACCTGACGTATTTGAAACACGTCTCTACGCACAAAATGAGAGGATTTTAAATGTTGCATCACTGCTCTGCTCTATTATAATGCCATTGTATATGAAGACAGTGTTCAAAAACCTAAATGTAAAGGACTGAAATACTACTCAAAGCTTAAACGCTTTTTCAATCTCAATTTAAGCCGATTTAAACAACAAAATAACTAAACGTCTTTTAACAATCCTATACTTGCCGACAATACAGGCCATTTCTCATACGCTCTATTCGTCTGCACTCCACCCCATATCCCGCCCACCTGTGCAAAGACTCCTCTGTTCTTACTTGTCCTATTTTGACGCAGGGAAAACTGTTGCTCCATAAGGGAACACCCACTGTGTACAAAGAGCTTTCAAATGACAACTTCCTTTACCTGCAAGTGTGGAGCTGTGTGCCTGAAGCTTTTGCCTGCAATGAAAAAAGGCATATTCTTTGTACGAAAGCGGATCGGAGCTGTAAAATTGGTGCCTGGAGAAGTGTTTTACTCACATCATCTACAGATCACACTCTGAACTACCTGCTTCTGTTCCCTCAAGACCCCCGTTCACAAAGGTAACGTGAGCCTTCACAATACTTTTTAATGTAATGAGGACGTGAAGGAGATTTTACTCGGACGAGTTTACTCAGGAAATTTGTCTGGCACATTTAACATGCCTGCACAGAGGTGAAACTGGATTAAAGATTGGGAAGTTAGTTTCTGAGTTTCACATGGACTTGAGAGTTTTGTATTCTGAAACCCAACACTTCTCACTCGGGTGCTTAGGCAGAAAGAATGAGAAGAAGAAAGACGGGATGAAGTTTTGAGGGCTTGTTGTTGTCTTTCTGTGATTGGATGTGACATTGTGTGGGCTAATCTCATCAAAACATGTCCAGGTCACATTCCACCCCAAAATAGAAAAGAAATATGAAATTGTATTAATAATTTAAGCTTTATTACGCTTTATTAAGAATTTATTTATTTATTTGGTCCTTTTTTTTTTTTTTGCATTGTGAAATTATTTTCATGACACGTTTTGATATGTTGACTAGCATATTAAAATGCACGCAAAACATTAATTATAAAGATGTAAGTCCTACATAAGTGGGTCAAAAAGCACTTTAAAGTTCAGCTAACTGCATTTAATATAAATGTAAATTATAGTACACTTTCATTTTAATTCAGTTAACATGCAATTAAGTGTCTGAAAACATTACATTCAGTAGACACTTATATTCTTTTAAAGTATATTATTTTCATAATACATATTATTATTATTTTTAAAGTATGTTAAAGTATGCCGCTTTTCACAAGGTGTGGTTGTGGTAAGTTTTGCTTTAGATTTTTTAGATAATTTCTATTATAATTATTATATGAATATTCTCATTAGATTCTCATTACTGTAATGCATATTTTTATTAGATATTTATTGCATTTATTTTTCCACATTACTGTATAATGAGATTGTTTGAACTATAGGAAATTTGTTGATGAACTCATTTTCATGACACGTTTTGATATGTTGACTAACACACTAAAATGCATGTAAAATATCCCAATTTCAAAGATAATAGGAGTAATTATGAAATTAATAATAAAGATGTATTTAATGTGGGTCAAAAGGTGCTTTACATTTCAGCTAATTCCATTTAATATGTACAGTATGTAAACTATACTACATTTTCATTTAATTGCAATTAACATGCAACTAAATGTCTTAAAACATTACATTCAGTTCACTTTTTTACATTCAGTTTTCACTTTTTCAAATTCACATTTAAAGTATTATATTTCCATAATAAGTATTATTTTTTAAAGTAGGCTACTTCTTTTCACAAGATGTATTTCATGATGAAAATAATGCATTTTGTTTTACTTTTGAGGTTTTTGATCATTTCTGTTAATATCACTGATTATTTTCAATGGATTCGCAGTACTGTAATGCACTTGTTTTTTTTGCATATTCATTGCATGTATTTTTTTGTTGCTGAACTGTCATGATTTTATTTTATTTTATTTTTAGGTATAATGTAATCACAGGTTTCCTTGAGATTCCTCTATATAAACATCCAAACGGTGTTCTCTGCTTACTCACAGGACAAACCTGATTTAATCTGTGTCTGTTAAACTTGACCCGTGCCTCAGGCTAAACATGAATCAGGCAGCCATAAATTAAAACCTAAACGGTGTATTTAGGCAGGGAACACCCTGCTATCTGTGTCATTTCAGATGTTTATGTGCAATGGTTATAATTCATAGGAGTCACTTTGGTTCCATTTAAAGTAGATTTTGTTTGTCAGCATGCAGGGTGACACAGTCAGGCCCCTGTTTCCTCTGGAAATCTCAGCCCAAACACAGTGTGATGTAGGAAGTCTTGCAGGTTGCAATGCGAACCGGTCGGTTGAAACTGAAATAAAAGCTCTATTGTGTCATGCTCTCTGTGTAGTGCTGAGCAACTCTGAGCGACCTGCCAGCTGGTACGCCATTAGCTTGTCAACACACATCTGCTGTTCGCCGTGCATCATCTCTGATCTGTTTTTCCATGCGGACAACAGGAAAAGAAAGAGAAACAAGTATAAGCCAGAGTCTTTTGGCTGGCTGATACTGGAATGTTGTGTGTGTTTGGTTCAGCCAGATCGGCCAGATCTCATGTTACGTTGTGTATTGAGAGCATTGTGTTGTGTGCAGGCTTGTTCTCGGGGGATGTTCACATCAACCATGTGTCTTTGTTATTGCTTCAGAAAAAAAGGGCTTAACGTAGCTGAAAGCAAATAATCTGCACCTTTGATCGATAGTGACACTCTTTTTGTCTTATGTTAGTTGAAGGGAAGGAAATTAAGGACAAACATGTGCATACTCACACTGTGTTTCCTGTCAGCGCTGTGCACACAATGGCTTTTGTGTGTCTTTCAGTAGCAGATTTAAAGAGGTGCCGGGGGTCCGAATGGACGTTTTGTGAGGCAATGCATCTTCCTTACTTCCTATAAAACTGAGGTTCAATTGTCTCTGCCTCTGCTTTGAACCTGAAGTGAATCTGTAAACAACAGCGCTTCTGATTCATACTGAAATCTCGGACCTATTTCAGTCATTGAGCTTCAGATACTTTTGATGCTACATTAATATTGAATATACAAGTGAATCTCATGAACAAGTTACATTTCACCCCAAAAGGAAAAAAATAATTAATTGCACATTTCACCCCTAAATACAAGTATATTCATTGTGACATTGATTTTTACTGATTGATTTGATTCTTACTGTATTGCATACATAAGGTGATTCTCATTAGATTCATATGCTGTACTTTACTGTAATATATTTTGTGTGCGTTTAAAGCAGCATAAATTACAGGTAATACAACTAATGCTTGATATGTAATAATTGACAGTTAATAAAATGTATCTATTATTCTTATTATTGATGGAAAAAAAATCAAATAGGCTCCACAACCAATATCTAAAAAGGTTGACTGAAAAAAAAAATCAAATATACATAGTGACACACAAAACAGACCACAAGTAAAAACATTTCATTCTTGACTTTCTTGTTTTGAATCAACGTACCTGATAATTATGCACAATATATAATTTGGTGAGACACAGCTTTTTCCTATTTGTTAGAGACATGCTGTATGGCTTGGGATGGTTTTAATGATTCACCCATACGTTACTTGAAGCATGTTTACATAATGCATTTGCTGTAAAGGTATTCCTAATGCATTCATAATGCCATATAATACATCTTATAATGTGTTTTTAGTGAATAATTATTGTCACAGTTATTGCATGAATAGAATACATGAAGATACTCAGGTTACGCCCTTAAAGAGTATAATGCATTCATTATAACGATTAAAGTAAATTGCTGATGTGTTAATAATGCATTACTCTTTTAAGGTTAAGCCATGAATAGATAAGCATTGTAGACTATTATAGCAATGTTCATTATGAAGCAATGCATATAAAGCTTACAATGCTTCAAATGCTGTTGATCACAGACAAGCCTTGGGAAAAGAAGTGTGCTTAATTGTTTTGAATGTGCACTTCTAGTGTGCTTCAAATCTGAAAAGAATAAAACTGTACTTGCGAATAATAAAAGGCCACTTAAGTGTACCCAAAGAGAGTATACTTTCATGACTGTTTCTGAACACGTTTAGAAAGTGCACTTTGTAATGATGTCAAATTGAAAGTTTCACTTTGAAGTACATTTAAGATCTTTGTTTTAATCGTCTTTTGTCATGCAGAAGTGCACTTATTTTAATGTGTTGACTAACATGCTAAAGATTGTTATTTGATATCACAATTAAAGTTAATGCATTTTAAATGCACTAAATTGCAACTTAATCATTAAGTTCCAAATAAATTTAAATGCATGATATTAAATGACATTAAAGCATGTTAGCTACCATAAATGCTTATCAGTACAAGACAACAGAAGTTGAAATAAAGATAAAGACTTACTAAAGTGGGTCAAAAAGCACTCTTAAGTTCATCTAATGGCATTTTTAATTGTGTAATTTAAATGACATGCAATTTACTTCACACTTAAGTGTATCATTGTAAAGTGTATTATTTCTGTAATAAGTACACTTTTTTAAAAACATGCCAATGTGTGCTTCTTTTCACAAGGGAATCGTTTCTTTAAAAAAGTTCATTAAAAAGGCCTGTATTGCTTTAAGCATACATTTACAATGCATTAAATATACAGGCATCAAGTGAAGTGTTTCCAAATAGACCTCCATTGTTTTGTCTACTGAGGAATGTAGTGGATCCTAAGCCTGACAGATTTGTTTTAGCTGAGACCGAGGGTCGTGTTTTAGAGGGAGGGGATCGTCTCATCGCCTGGTCTGTTACCTGAGGCCAGGTGTTACATGGCGGACACGTCCAGTCCTGCATCCTCAGGTATCAACATGTCACGTCAAACACAACGAACACTCAAAGTGAACATTACAGCCATTGTTGACATGTCTCCAGCGCAGCTCATGAAGTCCCACTCCTGAGAGAATGGAGAAAGACGTCCTGTAAGAGATCAGCACTGATTATAATGGGAGTGTTCAGCTGTTCACTGCTCTCTAGATCTGACAGGCAGCCATGCAAAAATAAAAGATAAGACCTGAGGGATTACATCATTTGTTTGGAATCTCTACAGTAATATGAAACTTTCCATTCATTCCTATGTTTATGTGATACACTTCACTGTGTGTTTCTGTGACATGTTACCATGGTAATACTATATTATATTGGACATGGTTCCAAGAGAATACCATGTTTTTTGAAAATGCACCATGGCAATAGATTTTGTTTTGGTTTTGTCACTGTCACTATGATAATATCGTGATCTTTAGGATATAGTACCATGATAATATCATGTTTTTCTGGATATTGTACATGTTTTTTGGACCTGTACAATAGCAGTTTTTAGACATGTACCATGCTAAAACAATTTCGTGATGCATAAACATGGTTCAGTCAAAGTCAGTATATATCATATATCGTGGTAATTTTTCAGGGGCTGTGTTTTAAAACTGACATTAATGAGAAAATAGAAGTATTACAGAGTTTAGACTCACATTTCAAATCTTTATATTTTATTGGAATACTGGAATTCAAATAGACAGAAACAAGTGTGCATTTGTGCACAGGTAGACTTTATATCGAAGTACCACAGTATTACCCTCTTTTACTGCCATTGTAGACCTGCTTTCTGTGAAGCACATCAGGCATTTATATGGTTTAGTCCAGCCTTATTTGTCAACCTTATGTGACCAGGAACCAGCATTATTACTTTATGCTAAACTACGTTTTACCTATTTTTAAGTCCTTTGCCATACCACAGATTCACTGATTCAGAGATTTCCATCCATTTAATGATGGTTTAACACAGTCAGTCTTTAAAAAGTCATATAACATTTAATGAATGACAGACTAACTACTTTTTGATATTAATTTGAAAATATACAATGCATTTTGTATATAATGTACATATATATATATATATATATATATATATATAGAAACACTTTATTTTAATGTGTCCTTGTTACACATGTTACATGTACTTACTATTATAATAACAATAAATTATGCATAATTAATTAGTAACCCTAAGCAAAACCCTAACCATATAGTAAATACTCGTAGTTAATTGATATTACTCAGTACTATATACTGTATATATATATATATATATATATATAAGTGTGTGTGTGTGTGTGTGTGTGTGTGTGTGTGTG
>NW_015539980.1:386668-393757 GCF_001515605.1 Sinocyclocheilus anshuiensis
TGGCCAAAATATTTATCTGCGTAAATATATTTTCTACCAATATATTTGTATTATTTGTTATAATATTTTTAATATATATTATAAATATATAAATATTTTTAAATGCATTTAAAAATATATATTTTGCTCTATATATTTCAGTCCAAGAAATACATTTGCATGTCACATATGAAGAAAAACTTGACTAAAACTTGTCTATAACACCTGTGAACATATAACACATTTGAGTAAACTTCAGTAAGGAACATAATTTAAAATGCTCCAAAAATATATTGCAATATATATAAAAAATATTAAATATTATAAATTGAGTTTCGATCTCCAGTAGGCCACCTGCATTTGTATCTAGCCTAAATGTAGGCTACTGTAAATGTATTCTCTTGCCCCTGAAATATATTTAGAAATGTATTTTGACATACGAAGTTTGAAACTAAATATATTTTCTATTTCATAAATATATTTCATTGAGCTTATCTGTTTGCAAAATATATATTTAGCATGTATTTCAAATATCATTTTTTTTGGGATGAATATTTATATGAAGGAATGCTTTCAAACTCCAGGCTTATTTTGGAATGTTTGGAGTCAATACTGCTAATTTGGGTTTGATTTGCAAGAGATTTGTGTTCCATAATATTTGTAGCTAAAGTCAACAAATATTTCTAGAGACTGAACAATCAATCACAGAGCTCTGCCACCCACATTCTTCCCAAACATGTTTTTTTTTTTTCTGCTGGTAAAAGATGTGGAACATCTCCTGAATCACCACGTGTGCTCTCCTTAATGAATCACTCATCATTCACAAAGCTCTTGAAGTGTATGTTTGTGATTACTGTCTGTGGTGCAGCGATCAGTTCATTAGGTGCGTCTGACTCACTGGCGTATATGAGGTTATCTCTCAGATCAGCTAATCACATAGTGCAGAGTCTCAATCAGATAAACAGCTTCTGCTGACAATCCTCAGACTTTCCGTTTGCTGCAGGAGCGAAGGATTTGTGTTTTGTGGTTTGTGTAAAGCCCCCATGGCATTAAAAAGTGATGATTGCGTAAGTGAACGCTGAGGAAACAGCGGAAGGGCTCTTTAGGACACAGTGTTAGCATTAGTAATGTTGCGCATCGAAAATGAGTGTTTGTATACATCTCATTATTTGTTATTAGTTATACGGATAATATACACAGTTTATGACACAAATTGTAATAGTATTCCGGGTTCAGAGTAAGCAACAGACTTTGGTCTATGTCTATGGAGAAAGATACTGCACCAGGGTGAATGTTACTATTCTTTTTTTTTGTTTTTGTTAGTTTTGTTATAATACTTAACATAATGTGTGATCACAACTCTTTTTCCACCGAAAGATGAGTATAAACATTGTTATAAAATGTTTGTGTGAAAGTCTTGCGTGTGCTCTGTGTTCACAGGTGTGCTTCACTCTGCAGGTGTGGTTTTGCTGCGGGTCATTGGCACACTGACCTCGTGTCTACAGGTCAATTACTGGCTGTGGAGCTCCGTCAGACGGTTGTAGCACACCTCCAACCACAATCACTCCCAAACCCAGACGCTGAACATCTGCTGAATGTCCTGCTGTACACTGGAAACCAGAGGATCTTTCTTTTTTATCAAGAGCACCAACGGATAACTTTCTGTAGAACCGGAATCACGCTTGACTGTTTCTGGGGCTGCTGAATGCATTTGCATGTGAATTTCTTTTGAATGAAAACAAACTAAGCAATATGGATGCAGTCTCTCTGAACACCTCCCTGTTCTCTGGCAGTCAGAGCATCAGTACGGATTCTCCCAATTTGTCCATGAGATCTGTAAGCTTCATCAATGACACGGATTCGTCCCGCAGCAGCACACTCTTACACTGGAACTTCTTCCTGGCCGCCAACTACATCAGTGTGGGTGAGTCGAACTTGTTTTTATAAAGGAAAAAAAGGACCAATTGTCACTATTAACTAGTTGCTTATTAGCATGCATATTAGCAGCACACATATTCTGCATGACCATATTGTGCATCTCTTAGTCCTACCTCATACCTAAACTTAACAACTAAACTATTAATAAGCAGCAAATGAGAAGTTTATTGAGGCAAAAGTCATAGTTAATAGTGAGAATTGGTTCCCAACTGAAGCAAAACAAGAAAGAAATGGTTCAAGGAGAAGTTCACCGAACATCTTTACAGCTTGTTTCAAACCCATTTTGTCAGAGGAACACAAAAGTAGAAACTTTTAATTCTTCACAAAGCTTCTTTTATACAGCAACACATCTGTCATAAAACACACAAGCACACACAAGCTAAATAAATAAACCCCTTCCTTCAAATCTTGTGTCTCCATATTTATATTCATTTACACTAAATTGAATAATTCAATAATGACAGACCTTTTTTTTGATGAACGATTCCTATTCCTGGCTATTTTCTTCGCTCTTCCCATATAGCATACATTTGCTTTTAAAGCCTCGTCCCATAGTCTTCCATCAAGTCTGTTACTACTGTTTATTTTATTTTTACAAACTAAAGGATGAGTGGTAACAGCAGTATGTCACAGATGAGTCTGAACTGAAAATTCCTTTAGTTTCACTTGATTGTATTACCAGTGTCAAATTTGCGAGGTCAGTGTTTGAGTTATTTCTGTTCAAGCGTTTCATACTCTTGATAAGTTCTAAATTGCCATGAGACATCTCTTGTAATGCTAATGTCTGCATCACAGACGTGTAAATGTCAGGAAGTTAATTACCGTCAACAGTTCTCCTGGATTTATTAAGCTTACATGTGTTTGCTGTCTCAATTACTGCTAATTACTTGTTGATTTTGTAATTAGACTCACAAATGAACACGATTTGCAACATCATCAGGATTCCATAACACCGACACAGCGACACATTTCACTTAAAGGTCAGTTAAAAGCTGTCATATGAGATCAGACACACTTGATTTATTTTGACAATTTATTTTAAACGAATTTAACCTCATTTGTTCCAAGTGGACAGATTGTTTAAGAATCACTGGCGGCTGTGTGAGCATTAGATAGTTGTGTTCATTTAGAATTGAACTGAGAATTAGATGTCAATTTAATTCCAGAATTGCTTTAAATTTGTGTGAACTTTAAGCAATATTAATGTATAATTGTAATGATTTATATAGTTTTCTATTTAAATATGTTACATTTAATACATTTAAAGTTATCTTTTGTTTTATGGGTTATGGTGGAATAATACTTCACATTCATTTACCATGCAGCAAACAACATGAAGCATTATTAATTACATTATTAATTGTGTTTTCTTGCAAAACTTGTGTTGGAATAATGAAAATCCTCTTTAATAATGGATTTCTGTAGATTGTAATTCAGCAAATTTAGTAACACTTTAGGGACCAATTCTCACTGACTAACTAGTTGCTTATTAACATGCATTTTACAAGCTTATTGGCTGTTTATTACTTATAAAGCACATATTATTTCCTTATTCTACATTACTACCCCATGTACTTACTACTATAATAACAATAAATTATGCACAAGTAACCCTAAGCCAAACCCTAACCATGTAGTAAGTACATGTAGTTAATCAATATTACTCAGTAGTTAAATGTATAATTACATTGTAACAAGAACACCTTAAAATAAAGTGTAACCATATACTGTCATAAGATTATCTGTAACTTGACCAGGCTTTCCGGATAAAATTCTTAAAGTCTCGTTACACTTATCAATTAAAACTTGGCTCCACTTGTTCTGTGTGAAGGATAACGCAAGTAACAAAAGTTTCCGCGCATTGAAGCTCCTTATCTTTGTTCAAAAGCACCTTAAATTCTTTGTTCTCGGTTTAATTGTGAGTTCATGGGCGAACACATCAGTTCACTTCCAAACTTTGTCAAACTTTCCTCTTCTGATTCCACCGGTAACTTGTCCCAACAGGCCATTGTCAGAGACAAGCACAAAAGCAAACACAACCGTAGGCCCCATTCATCATCATCATCTGCTGACTGTTACAGACTCCTGCGGCCCGTCGGGCGTTCATGCATTGATTACTCATGACACTTCCTGTTAGGACATATTTTTGTCATACTTTCAGATTTTGATGAATATTGTACATCACACACCTTTACACACGGCATATTATTAACAGTGAAAGTAAAGCTCCTTTCACGGATTTGCAAGTTGGAAGAAACAGTCAGGTTTTTTTTTTTTTTTTTGGGTCTTGGTGAGATGTTTTCATTCAAATCTAAAGATTTTGATTGGATCGTTCAGATGCCTTCTCTTATTATCCAATAGAGGGCAGAATTAGTCTGTTTGTGGTCTTACAGTAGATCTAATGTTAATGACTGTGTTCAGAACGGCCCACTATCATTATCACTCTTATTACTGCAGGATTAAGTATATACTATATACTGCGCATATTATGTGAATTTTGTGTATGCATATAAAATATGACCTACTGCATTTGACCAAATGTACAGCATACAACAAAGCACTGCTTAGGATACTGTTTCCTACAATGCAATGTGCTCAATCTGACCCTCCATTGCAGCGTAATGAATGAATTGAGTATAATATCAGCCACAATTTTTAAGTCTTTCTTGACTCTTTATTCAAATCTTAAAAATGTAAAACAAGTATTTATATATTCCGATATGACAGGCTCGCGGAATTACACATGCAAGTCATGCTTAGTGTTGCACAATGCAGTTTCACACTGGCTTTTTTTTTACCTTTGTGGGACATTTGAACATTAAAATGCAAAAAATGCAAAAAAAAACATGTTTAAATGACTTACAATGTACTCACTTAAAAAAGAAATAGAAAAAAAAAATAAACTGTTTTCATTCAATAATGGCTGGTAAATTTCACAAATACTTGCAAAGAAATGGCAAGTATAATTTTTATAACTTTGAATTTTTTTTTTAAGTGTTTGACTGCTGAGAGATTTCCAGTGACACACCATTAATTTAATTAGTAATCATATTTAATTATTCTAGCTACAATATTTTGCCTTAAATTCCTATAAAAAGTCTACAACTAATAATATAGTGTCTGTTGCGATCAGCAGCAAAATGTATCACTTGTTACTGAATCTTTGATTTTGATCGACAGCTACAGCTGTTCTGTGCCTTCAAGCCACATTCACATGCATGAGTCCCAGCGTAAATCATTTCTATTCCAGCTGCGCTGTGTAGAGATGGAAGAGCATATCCCTGGGTGTTCAATTGCAATCCACTCTGAAAATCATTAATAAACAATTACCTAAGAGCATTTTCTTTGAAGTTTGAATTTTGAATCAAACAATACATACCAAAATACATCATAGCCTATCAGTATCCAAGCCATTTGTGACTCTGATTTCACAGCTGAATACATTCTAGCAGGTGTAATGAACTGCTCGTGGTGTTTCACGGGAGAGGAAGGGTTTTGTTTGTGTCTGAAAAAAAAGACAGGTTGTACATGTTAAATAATTTGATGCTATCCCTCATTTATCATCCTTCTTCAAGCAGAAGCAGCTGTGGAACGGTTTACACACATCCCTCATGGATCGGTATAATCAGGTGCACCTTGTTATTTCTTTGCCTCTCTATGATTCTGCCTGGGTTTGTTTTTTACGGAGGACCATCTTCATATTGATGGGCTTGATTACACAGGAAACAATTTTGCTGGCTTCCATAATCAAAAAATCAGAAAAAGGCTTTGATGGTTATTTATGTAGCGTACAGCCCGAATAATCACAAAGCTGAAGTAGGCCAGAGATTTTCCCAACTCACGTGTCCTCGACGAGAAGACCTCCCCTCCCCCCGCAGTATTATAAAAATAAAACACTGGAACAACACCTATTAATATCACCGTACCAAAACATCTTGTACTTGACTTTTCCTTTTGTACGCTACTGTTCAAAAGCTTAGGGTTGGAAAGATTTATATGTTTATATATTGATTTTTCTTTTTTCTTTTTTTTTTAAAGAATGCTCACCAAGGCTGCAATGATTTAATCAAAAATACAGTAAGAACAGTACAATTGTTAAATATTATAACAATTTAAAATAACTGGTTCCCTTTCGCTACTACACTCGTACTGTGTCTTGCTAGACGCATATGGGAAAAAGCCTTTTTTCTCCTGAACTGAAGCCTTTTTTTCATTCACGGCCATTGGTTCGTGCAGTGTATTAAAAACGAACCAATGGTTAGGCAGCGGAGCTGTTGGAGCTATTTGTTCTCATTGCGAAAGCTTCAGTCTCATCTCTCTCCGCTCACGGATCGCTTTCTTTTCAGAGAGCGGCTCCGCCCCTCGCGCCCTCCTGTTTTCTTCCTCCCAGGGACCTGTGAGGAAAAAACAGAGGGGCAGAGGGCTCGAGCGACCGGCTGCAAGCGAGCCCACGTCGGCCCAGATCCCACGTGCCTCGCTCTCGCCCCAGAGAGAGTATTCTCACGTCCTTTTCTCCCAATCTGATCAGCATCCCTCTGCTGGTGCGAGCAACCTGATCTTATTTGGGGGAAGTGAGGACGAGCTGCTTGATGACAGCATGTCATTGGCAGCATCGGATGCAGAGGAGCTATTGGGCTCGGTGAATGACCCCACCCCCTCGCCATCATCCGCACCCCGCGCCACCAAAGACGGGATGGATGTAGAGCTTATCCGTATCCTCTCCAAAGCGGTTGAAGAGCTGGGTTTAGAGTGCTGTCCGCCAGAGGAGCCCTCTCGCAGCCGTCTGGATGAGTGGTTCCTGCCGGGGCGCCGCCAGGCCCCTAGTCAGCGTTCCTCTCCGTTTTTCCCGGAGGTCCATGACAAGCTCACCAGATCGTGGCGCGCTCCCTACTCCACCCGCCTCCGTACTGCTTCTTCATCCGCCCTCACTTCCATCGACGGCACTGAAGAAAAAGGGTACAATAAGCTGCCTTCCCTGGATGAGTCTGTGGCTGCGCACCTCTGCCCGCCCACGGCTATCGGCTGGAGAGCAAAAACCCTTGCAACCGTCCAGGCCGTGTAGGACCACTTCAGCTCTCGCTGGACGCGCCTACACTTCAGCTGGACAGGCGGCTTCGGCGTTTCATTCAATGGCGGTCTTCCAGGTCTTCCAAGCCAAGATCCTCGTTTCCT
>NW_015539980.1:393826-394174 GCF_001515605.1 Sinocyclocheilus anshuiensis
CCCTAGATGAGTCAGTGGCCGCGCATCTCTGCCCGCCCACGGCCATCGTTTGGAGAACGAAGGCCGCTCACCTGTCCAAGCCGTGTAGGACCACTTCAGCTCTCGCTGGACGCGCCTACACTTCAGCTGGACAGGCGGCTTCGGCGCTTCATTCAATGGCGGTCTTCCAGGTCTTTCAGGCCAAGATCCTCGCATCCTCTGATGAGTCTGGCCTGGACCCCGCAACCCTCAGGTATCTGAGGAGCGCAACTGACCTGGCTCTGCGCACCACCAAGTCCACTGCCCAGGCGATCGGGAGATCGATGGCCAGCCTTGTGGTGCTCGAGCGCCATTTGTGGCTGACGCCGA
>NW_015539980.1:394452-400014 GCF_001515605.1 Sinocyclocheilus anshuiensis
ATCCCCTTCCTCGATGCTCCAGTCTCTCCCAAAGGCCTTTTCGGCCCGGCGGTCGAAGGATTCTCTGAGCGCTTCACGGAGGCAGAGAAATCGTCCCAGGCTATGCGACATTTCCTGCCTAAGCGCTCTAGCTCTGCTGCTGCCTCTGCTCACCCTAAGTCTGCGCCGACTCAGCAGCCCGCAAAACCAGCACCTGCTGCCCCCGCCGTTCAGCCCGCTGAAGGGCAGCCCTCTTCCTAATTCGCTCGAAGACCCCCGCGCTTCAGCGGCGTGGTCCCCACCTCAGTGCAAAGCAAGGACACTCACGTCCTGCGCTCAGAGGTGATGAATCTGCTGGCAAAAGGAGCCGTGGAAATGGTTCCTCCAGCCCAGAGCGAGTCAGGCTTTTAGAGCCGTTATTTCCTCATCCCCAAAAGAGATGGTGGCCTCCGGCCCATCCTCGATCTCAGACACCTGAATCACGCCCTCATGAAAAGGTCGTTCAGGATGATTACACTGAAACAGATCCTCGCACAAATTCGCTCAGGGGACTGGTTCTTTTCTCTGGACCTGAAGGATGCATACTTTCACATCCAGATAGCCCCCCGTCACAGATGATTCTTGAGATTCGCCTTCGAGGGAGTGGCTTATCAATACATGGTCCTCCCTTCGGCCTGTCCCTGGCCCCCCGCACTTTTACAAAGTGTCCCTTTTACAAAGTGTCCCTTTTACAAAGCGTCCCTCTGAGACAGATGGGAATCCGCATTCTCAATAGCTCGACAACTGGCTCGTTCTGGCCCAGTCGGAGGCAGAATTAATATCACACAGGACCCTCCTCCTCAGCCACCTGAAGTGCCTGGGACTCAGGGTCAATTTTGCCAAGAGCTCGCTGTTCCCCAGCCAGCGAATATCGTTCCTGGGAACAATTTTCGACTCAGCCCAAATGAGAGCTGTAGTCGCGCTGGAACGAGCTCTGGCCATACGGAGCATCATTACTCCAGTCTTCAGTGTCACATGATCCTTCAGAAATCATTCTAATATGCTCATTTGCTGCGCAAGATTTTTTTTTTATTATTCAGCAGCTAACTATAGACATATCGACAGTTTAACTAACTAACAAGATTTTAACTGTTGTTTCGTTATGACAGTAGTTCACTTGAAAGAGAAAATGTAGATGCTAACTTCTAATGTCTTTATGGCATTGTTAAGAATGCTTTACTTAGATTTAATTATGAATTTTGCTCTAACACGTTGGAACACGACAATGTGAGTTTGTGTATTTTCCATTTTCATTTTTGCTAATGTTTTAGTAATTTTGTTGTGTCTTTTTATCTTTTTGTTAAATATGTTTTTGTCTCTATTTTTTTAATGAAATTTAATTTCAGTTTTAGTTATTTTTAGTACATCAAGTTTTAGTACATAAAGAAAATGAGAGATGTTGCTTTGGCTGAAACTAGCTGAAATAAAGTTTTATAGAATTATTTTATGTACTTCCGTATGTATCTGGCCTTTGTCTTTGCACTGACATCAGCATTAATGTAATGGAAATGAAAGAATTTTACTGTCGCCTGCTCACTACAGTAATGACAGCTCATCTGACTCTGTTCAACTCGGCCGTCCTTTAGAGAAGCTATTTCAGGATAAAGCGCAGAAAACACAAATTGAATTTTCTGAAAAACACCAACTTCACAGTTTATAGTTTTGCACATCTGTGGCAAATATCTTCTCATTTATCTGTTATTTGTATCCACTTCACTGACTCTCTTCTCTAAACCCAGCATTCTCGTCATTAAATTGCTTTTGTTTGTTTTACATCTTCAAAGCATACAGATGAGAAAACAGCAAAGCATCAAAAACAGTAATTGGGCTTATTTGCATATGGCTGAATCTTTGGGAGTGTTAGGGAAGTGTAGGAAACTTTTTCCTCGTCGAAGCAGAGACCAGGAGACTCTTGGGTATCTTCAGCAGAGTTCTTTATTGAGAACGCGCTGCGTGGCGCTGCAGTCATCAAAAGCCTGACTAACGTAGTGTTACATTGTAGTTTATATAAATTTTAAAGGGGCGGGATACATTCAGTAGAGGTGGAGACAATATAACCCATAGCATGCAAATGAAGTACAGGCAATCAGCCCGACAACGGCATTTTCCTAGCCTTGATCTCATCAGCATAACAGTGTCATTCAAATGCATAGGTGCTAATCCAATCAGTCTGACAGTCCTAATCCAATCAGTATAACTACTCAAAGACTGGGGCAGAGGCACCAAGAGCCATTACAAACAAAAGGTGATCGTCTCAGTAATCTGGTTCATTTTACTAACAATAGGAGAACAGGAACAGACAGGAACCTCTTGCTACACTTTGCTTAAGATAATCATTTGTCTGATGTAATTTACCTTAAATGCTAAATACAATGTACTTCACCTTAGTTTTTCATGTGATGCTATGTCAGAACATAGGATCAGCATATTTTAAACAGATTCTTAAATTTGTAATCCCACAGAAGTCAACTTTTAAAAGTTTTTAAAACTAAATCTCTTACGTGATATTATAAGGTATCAAGACAATTTCATTTTCAAGTGAACTACAACTTTTAAATCATATAATGCATACATTTAATTTTAAATTACACACTGTATTAAGATGATATAGGCTAATGATCAACATCATAATGTCAACAGAACATGCAAATAATATTTGCAACTTAAAAAGATGAATGAAATCAATAAATTAGATTTTTTTAACTTGCAAGCATGCATTTATTTAAGTTGTGGTAACAGTTCCCCTGAATTTCTTTTTAGTGTGTGTGTGTGTGTGCGCTAATGCAGTTGTGCATATATACACAGTTGTGCTGCTGCTGCTCAGAAGAGATTTAGCAATGGAATAATTGTCCCGTTGCTTATCAGCGAGCGCACATGCGGTGTAAGTTATCACCACCCATGCACTTATAGTTGTGCTGAGCAAGAGAATCAACAGGCTTCAATGGCCCTCTTAAGGAAGCCATCAGAGCTAATCAGGATGATGCGAAAGGCCATCAGTGTAAATCCACAGCCATTTTTCCCCCACAAATAGCTGTGCTTTATGTGTTTATGTGCTGCACTAAAGCGCACATTAAGGCAGAAATGTACTCCTGTAAGACAGGGATATGTTGACTTAATGGCTTACTTCTGTCATGATGTTTTAAGCAAGCACTTCAGGGAGAGTTCTCTCATGTTCAGCCTTTGATTTTATACTCAGTCTCTGACCACTGTGAAACGTTGCTTTGCAGAACGCTTTTCTTTTTGGAAGATTTGGGCTCTGAGACTCTGAGAAAACCATTTAATAAAAACCATTGATAGAGAAAAATGAGATTCGCATTCAATTGCCCATTGTAGCAATTTTCATAGATCTCAACAATACATTATTGATGTGAGAACTTACCATTCTGCTGTGTCTGGGAGCATCTCTCTGAAAGTACTTCAGTGTCAATTGCACAATTAATTATTGTCATTAATCTTTCTCAGACACCCATGCAGTGTTGGGGGTAACGCATTACAAGTAACGCGAGTTACGTAATCAGATTACTTTTTTTCAAGTAACTAGTAAAGTAACGCATTACTTTTTTAATTTACAAGAAAATATCTGAGTTACTTTTTGCTACAAAGTAACGGCAGTTCCTTTGTTTTCCCATTTATTGGGAGAAATCGGAAGTGCAGAGGAGTTGTGTGCGCTGTGTGAACATGATGTTACTGTAGTTCTAGACTAAATGTGAATGTGCATTAAATCATCCCACTCACAAAAAAACAGATTTAGTATTCATCAAAATGAATGAAAACAATGAAATGCAAACTCAGAATATGACGCAATAACCTGCAATAATTAAATATGTTAAATAACACAAATGTATCTAATCAAATTTTATTAACCAATGTCTTTGCTGCTGACCTTTGATGATCCAGTTCAACCATACTAATAAGCAAAAATGACTTTAGATAAACTAACAATTGTGCTTCATTGTTTTTTTTATTGCTGAAGAGTGTTGAACCTTCTTCTCCTGTGTTCTACTGTACAAACGTGAATTTACTTTTCCTTCAGCCTGAGGTTT
Source organism: Sinocyclocheilus anshuiensis (assembly GCF_001515605.1). Taxonomy (NCBI): domain Eukaryota; kingdom Metazoa; phylum Chordata; class Actinopteri; order Cypriniformes; family Cyprinidae; genus Sinocyclocheilus; species Sinocyclocheilus anshuiensis. Next base: position 398,514 of record NW_015539980.1, read on the forward strand.
ATTCATTACACTTTTTGGTGTGAAAGGGCTTTTACATTTGCTATAAATAGAACTTATTACCGTATATTAAAAACAATCAAGTCCTGCTCATATTTAAAAAGTAACGTGAAAGTAACACAAAAGTAATGTAACGCATTACTTTCCATAAAAAGTAACTAAGTAACGTAATTAGTTACTTTTTTAGGGAGTAATGCAATATTGTAATGTATTACTTTTAAAAGTAACTTTCCCCAACACTGCACCCATGACACTTAGGTTATTGTTCTGTGTCTTATCAATTCAAGATACATTCATTAAGTCAGTGTTCTGGGTTCAAGGGAAGGGCCTCTGTCAGCTGCATTTGTGGCGGAATGTTAATTAGCACAGAAAAAAAATTCTTACTGTTTTTTCTTACTTTCTTACTGACAGTTAGCTCTGATCTCTGTTATTGTCACAGTCTCACATAGTCAGATTTTGATTATCAGCATAAATTCTGGTTTACATTGCTGCTTATTCTGGCCAAGGACCACATAGAGAGAAGACGACAATCTGGCCAATCTGTTGAGTGACTAATGATTGATTTATTGATATTTACTGATTGATTGATTGATTGATTGACTGTTTTTTTTATGGTTTAATTTATTTATTTGAAATTTTTCAATTTGGATAGAATATCAGTAAGATTTCCAATGGAAATTTTCAAACCAAACTTGATGTCAAGTAATTAAACAATAAATATGTAGATTGCATCATGCAGAACACTACACCACAAAAAAAAAAAGCTTTTCTTTATTTTTTATTTAATTTTATTTTTTTAAGAAAAATTTCTGTGCCAATGGGGCAAGAAAAATAACCTTGTTTTGCCTATGAATTAAGATTTTTTTCTTATCCCCAATTGGCAGATATTTTAGTTTTTTCAGCAAAAACTAACAAACTGTTTAGTAACAGTTTTACTAAACAGGGCAAATTAGCACGAGAGGCAATTCCAAAAGAGCGCCGATGGGCGTGGAAATTTCTGCAGGTGATTTACTAACAACGCGCAAATTAAAGAACACAGACGCAACATCTAATTTACATATCGACCAATGCAATATTCCAAGCGCAGCGCCAATTAGCATAGTCGCGAATAAACAATAAAGAAATAAATAAGCCACAGTATGCTGAAACGAACCGGAGGCCAACAAATGAAGGGTTGCAACAGTTCAAAGAACATTCACACTAGCAGCAATTTGCAGTGAAAAGTGACCTGAAGGCATTCATTTTCAACTACCCTTACCAAAAAGTAGTATACTTCAAGTTTATTTTAGTAAGTATACTTAAGTAAAGTTCAAGTATATTTTTAAGTATACTTTATGTAGTAAGTATACAAATATCAGAGAAATAAACAACATTTTGAACAAAAAGCTGAAAAAAGGCTATTAATTTTGGGGAAGTCGTAGGGGAAGTCTTTGGGGAAGTCGTGGCCTAATGGTTAGAGAGTCGGACTCATAACCCAAAGGTTGTGGGTTCGAGTCTCGTACCG
>NW_015539980.1:400165-406300 GCF_001515605.1 Sinocyclocheilus anshuiensis
CTTTGGATGGGATAAATGCAGAGCACTAATTCCGAGTATGGGTCACCATACTTGGCCACATGTCACGTCACTTTGTGGTGAACTGAGCAGTCTCATTAATTGGATTCAGAATGACAATCAAAACGTAGATAAAGTCAATCAACACCCCAAAGCTTGACAGTAGGGTAGAGCTGGCAATTGTATGTAACAAGATTGACAGAGACAGTTGGAATTCATCTTTATGTGAATATGCAGGGAAATGATGAGGCTGTTACCTGCAGAAGTGAGAACAGGGAAGCTGAGGAATGTCTTTCCTCCTGATTCATCAGTGGAGTAAGAGCGCTCACTAGCAACAGCAGTACAGCAGCTGGCCGACCTGCAGCCATTTAGTAGCTGTCAGTGTGAACGGCCCTTCAGGCGCTCTGAGGACGACGCACGAGCTTCCCGTTTGAGGAAATCACGTAAATCGCGCTTCTTGTCAAGAGCCCATTTAAAATACAATGCATTTTTATTCACACCAAATTGAAGTTTCTTTCCATTCACTGCTTGTAAATCCTGTTGCTTTATAAATGAGATAGTTAATGTATGTTTGTAGTTCGAGAAAAGCTGTTGGTTTCATGTGCCCAGAGTCATAGCAACCGTGATTCAGCACAGGAGACGTTATGAGCTGCAGATGATGGCTAACACCGCTCGAGAATATGACTTATCTCTTTCTTCCCTGGGGAAAGTGATTTAGCTCCATCTTTGCTCTTTTATCCCCAGTTGTTTTGGAGAGCATGAAACTCAGAGGATGGGGACTCATGCGCGGTTGAATCGAAACCTCTTGCCGGGGGATGAGATCTCACTGCATGGTCTTTTTTGTGTGGTTTGATTGCTGTAGAAGCAGGTGAACGTTCTGATGCCAGCGACATCTTTCATGACACCTGAACCGTATGTTTCATTAGCAGAGATGTCATAAGCAAGTGCAGAAGATGCTGAGGAAACTAGAAGAAAAAATAGACATAGAACACACAAGAAGTGAAGGATGATTGTCGCTCTTTTCCAATATTGAGTGAGCCGCATTGCTATCTATAGACCTTAGCAGTGTTGGGGGTAACACATTACAAGTAACACGAGTTATGTAATCAGATTACTTTTATGTAACACATTACAAGAAAGAGAGAGACAGAGACAGAGGTTCTTCCTTCAGCCCGAGGCTTTCATTGCACTTTTGGTGTGAAAGGGCTTTTGCCGAAAATATACGTTTTGGGTTTTTTGTTAAAAATAAATAAGCAAGCCCAGATCAGGAGACAAAAAGTAACTCCAAAGTAACGTAATGCATTACTGGCCATAAGTAACGCAATATTGTAATGCAAAAAGTAACTTTCCCCAACACTGGACCTTAGGCAGGGTAGTGCCGTATTTAAGCACCATATCTAACCTGACTAAGATCTGTTGCCTACATGGGCCTTTTGAAGGAGCTTTGACGTGTACAGCGATTAAGTTGTCTGCTTGAGGGAACGTCAGTGACAGTGACATGGAAATGAGCACAACACAGTGTGCCAATGACCAGCGGACAGGGATACAGCTGTAAAATAGAAACCCCTATTAGTGACCAACACAGAGCCACAGAGACTCTGTAGCCTTATTTTAATTTACTAAATTTAAGTGAATGCCCATTAAGGCAGCATGCTGGAAAACAACCACTGAATCTGCTCCCGCAGAAGCCCAGTTTAAAGAGTTATTGTTCACAAAGCTGTACAAAGCCCCTGTCCCTAGTGTGTTCACTTTGTAAATATTTTAATTAGTATAATAATGCTTTTGGCTACCAATACTCTCAGCTCAGCATAGAAAAAGTCTGCATATTCTGTCTGGTCATATGTGAATGATTTGTGATGTGCTTTTTACTACTCCCGTAGTTATATTGCAGAAAAAAAATAAGCATCTTTTTATTGAGCCTTGACAGAGCAGTACATTTTGTGGGAAAGGAATCATAAAATAATTTGTTTTGTTTAACTCCTTTCCCTCCAGCATTTTTTTTTTCCCATCACCGCCAGCATTTCTGATCATTTTTACTTTCATAGCCCCCATAATATTTTGTTGTATGAATATTTGAACATGCGATATGTCAAAAGAAAGAACAGAGACTCTCAAGTTCAAGTTTTATTCTAGCTTCATGCGTTCTCTTTTTTTAGCAACACTTGAGTGTGCATGTCCCATAAAAAAGTAAATCAGAGAAAATTAGCTTTTGGTCTTTTACCCAACATAAGGCTCATATGCATGGGGCAAAAGGCATCCAGTACTGATACAAATATTTTAGCTAAAATAATATGTTTTGCATAATATCTGAGTCAAGTCTTGTTCAAAATAATAATAATACTTTTATTAATCAAGTACACTGTCATTAAAATTTGTTAATTTAAAAAAAAAAAAATACAGAACAATTTAATAACAAAGAGAAGATTTCGAAAGCTTCTTACACTGCCTGAAGGAGATCATAATAATTGAATATGGCTTTACAGTTAATGTATTTTACATGATTAATATATTTTAAAGGATGATAATGGTTATACTGGGTTCATTATAAATATAGTGATTATCTTATTTGTATCTAATTTTATCTAATTTTTATCTAATTATGACACTTTTTGTCATTTAAATCTAGCCATGTCATGTCAACAACTGAAGACCGCTGAAAGTCAGCTATTTGTTATTTGATTTCAATCGATTTCAGTACAGTTTTAACGTTAGCATGTTGCTAATCTATACATATACTTTGCTCACAACACTTAAGCAAAAACAGTATGGCACAAGCATAATTTGGGTAAAATATTCAATTTTTTATTCAATTGAACTGTTTTTGTAAATACTTTTTTGGTATTGAGTCATTTCTAAATGTTAAAAATCTCTTTGCCGCCATATTGCGTGGATTTTCAACTGAGAGTGATGGTACTGCTTAGGTGTTGCAACAGCCTTTGGATCACTTTCCCTGTGATGCCTTAAAATGCTGCCTATGTAGGCATCTCACTAGATATTAGAACACAGCCCATGAAACATTTAATTCTCCAACTCAACGGCTTAATACAGAAACCAAACGGTTAACCTAAGAGACAAACCATTCGTCTGCAAAGCATACTCATTAGGCATTCATTAGCCTTGATGATGTGATAACATATACTATAAATGCTAATGGCTGTCGCTAGGCTAAGAGTCATGTATTAGACACCATTAATGACTGTCATATTGGAGAACCTTTTGATCTATGCCTAATAGCATTATGCTAATTGCTGGGGAACGGCACCGCTGGAGCAATCTATAGCACGCAGAAGATTCTGGATTTAACTTACAACCGTTGCTTTTTCAAGGCCATATCTCAGGACCTAGACTACTCCCACCACCGACACGTCATATCTCACACACCACTGACATTGCTGCTGTACCCTGTAATTGAATCTTTTGAATTGATTTGTGTTCATTTGCAGTGAAACAGTAGTCAGTGAATGTAAACAGATACAGGTGCTGTAAAATCACAGTACAAACAAGCTCTTTAGGGTATTCTGGGTAGTCGTTATTTGCTTGTTTACGAAGTCTTAAGAGTCCACTCAAATCTACTGGATTTTCTTCCTCCCCATTTTGTCATCGACCAAGTGAGAGTCTGCCTGCATAGAAAAATAATAGCACACCTCTCGCTCCACCTCAATTTCTGAAGCAGAGGTAGCGAGAGATATTTTCTTCCGTATTGAACCTTACATCCTAATTAAATGGATTACAGATGAAGAAAAATGTTGAGTGGGGTCCTTGGTGATTCATAAAATGCAAGTCCTGCCCGTGTTTGAGAGTACAAAAGGTACATATCAAGGAATGCAAAATTAATCCCGTGGCTCTTGATGATATATTGAGGTCTTATGAAGTAAAACAATCAGTCTGTGCAAGAAACTAAACATTATTACTGTAATCCAGAGCCTCAGTCAAACAGTCCGGAGTGATGTCCGGTTCGCGAATGAATTTACAGTAAGAGCAGTAACATGTATTTACATAATAGTTTGGGTGAATTTTCATTTCATGCCAACTTTAACGCCATAGTTCAAACGATGCAGGGCATGTTACAGTGCATGCCACACTTTAATACTTGTGGTTAAGGATTTGTTTAAATAGTAATAGCAGTAGTAATTACACTTGCCTTAACAAACACTTCTAGTCAGTCCAAAAGTCCATCAGCCATACTAGCAGAACATGGCATGAACATTAAATACAGCTATTGCAATACAAACAAAATCCAGAATGAGGTTACTGTAACAGTCAGAGGTCCACAACAAACAAAAGAAAGTAGCCTACTTAACCGATGACTTACAGTATTAGTTGTAAATGCAAGGACAAGGCAGGTGAGTGGTAACACCAAAAATACACAGAATCAGGTTAGGTTAACCTCTGGTGAGAATATTTACAGCTATACTCTATATCATCACATGTAAAAATCATTATATATCAAAATTGTTGAGCTTCACAAAATAGAAAGTGGCTGTAAGAAAAGAGATAAAGCATTGAAAATTCTCATTTCCACCAGAGCAATAATTAAGAAGTTACAATCAGAAGATAATTTTTTTTATTCAATAATTGGATATTGTTTAGATCCACTTGTTATTAAGAGTTGTAACATGAACCAGAGTTTAGTTGTTTTAGTTGTTATGTTGCAACTTCTTGCATTAATATAAAATGAATGTGCAGTGTGCAAATGTTAGCTGTTTTATATTCCATTATTCATTAACTCAGCAACCTGGTCTCATAAAAATACATACCTCTGGGTACTTTTCTGCAACACCATTTTTACGTACCTTTCTGTACGTTTCGCCGCAGTTTCAATGAGAAATGTCCACTGAGTGGCACTAAAACACAGGTTCAATACGTGAACCCTGATTTTTTTATTACGTTGCTTCAGGTACGTATTGCGGCAGTTCAGAATTCAAATATCTGGGCACTGTCGCTAAAAGTTAATGCTCTATCGTGTTGGAAATATGCCCTACACCAAACCCAACCCTACCCAATAGTGTTAACAAATGCAAAACTGATATAAAAACGCGTCTCACGGAAAAGTGCCCCCAAGTACGTTTTTGCCATGAGACCAGGTAGCCATAATAAGTAGTCTTTTTGGAAGTATGCTAAAGTATGCTTTAATAGTGTGCTAAATCGTAAAGAAAGCCTCTTGTTCCAGTGAGAATGTGAGAGTGATGTTGTTCCAGCAGATGCTGTGTCTCTAAAGTTGTTGACTTTATGAATTGTTAAAAACCGTATCATTATCCTCCTCTCACTGAAATGTGCGCGCAGTGGATATAAAATATGAGAAACATTCTGCTGGATAAAACAGCAGTCACATTAGATCGCATAATGAAAGATAGGCCAGCCAGGAAATGCAATTTAGCCACGGATCAGGTAATTCATGCCACACATGACCCGTATATACAAATACACACGCATTCTCAGACCGAACGCAGATTCATGGGTGTGTTGGGGAGCTTTTGAACAGGAGCTCTGGACCTCATCATACATAAAGTGGCATTTAAACGCATTCAAGTTGCTGCCTGCAGAATCACTTTCTCACCAGCAATATGTACCACCTTCACTGGGGGCTTCAGAAATTATTATTAATCTGGTGAGGTTTGCCAGAAGTCCTATGCAATCTAATTGCCTTGAACACTTAATGAGCTCGAGCAAACATGATCCTTGAGCTGCAAACAGGGCTGGTCCGGCCCAGCTGAATAGCTCACCATCAGGGTGCACCGTATTGTCCATTGAGATCAATTGAAGGCTGGCTTTTTTTCCAGCCACGCATACATGCATTGTGCCGCCACAATGGTGGCTGCTGCCTTTTGTGGTTTTGCAAGGTCTGAGGGAACGGAATAAGAGGGGAAGGCATTGTGTGCAGATGCAATTAGCTACACTGGAGTGAGCGGCTGACGTCCAGCTACACCAGTCATGCTGGGTGATGCTTGTGTGCGACTGGAGTACATCGCAGAGGTTGATAAATAAAACCTTCAATGAGCCGTTCAACCAAAAATTTGAATTCTGCCTTCTTTTACTCCCCCATGTGTTTCAATAGCTGACTTTCGTTCTTCTGCCTTTTAATACAAAAGGAGTTATTTATAGCAGAATGTCCAGGCTGCTTTTTGCTGTTACACACAC
>NW_015539980.1:406370-420237 GCF_001515605.1 Sinocyclocheilus anshuiensis
ACACACACACACGCACACACACACACACACACGCGCACACACACACACACACACACACACTGGCTTTGAACATTTTACAGTGCTTTTTGTCCTTTTTATAACTGGACAGACCCAGTCCTCGTTCATTTTGTTGTATGGAAGACAGAGGCACAAACTAATAAATGAATGAGCGAATGAATTTTTTTTTGTTTTTAATTTTTAATACTTTATGCATTTAGTAGACACTTTTATCCAAAGTGACTTACAGTGCATTCAGGCTATACATTTTTTACCAGTATGTGTGTTCCCTGGGAATCGAACCCAAGGAAGGAAGGAAGAGGTTGCCAGAACTTTACTGCTAACAAAAAATAAAATAAAAAACATTGATTGAACTTAAATTTACAAAACAAATAAATAAATTATTAACAGCTGAAAAAGCAGCTGGGGTTGCCAGAAAATTACTGTAAAAATACATACAAACAAACAATCAAACAAATAAATAAATAAATAAATAACAGCTGAACAGCTTAACTGTAAAAAATAAATAAATAGTTGTTTTATGGATTGAACTTAAATTTACATAAAATAAATAAAGTTTTGTACATTCATATTATACTGAGAACCACCATAAAAAAAGAGTGAGCCAAATGCATCAAAGCTCTTAACAAGTACTAATTACTAATTATTTAATTGGGAAAGAAACAAAACAGATCAAATGTGAAACATCACACGGGGAATTCTGAAAATGTCAATTTATAGTTTTTCACAGTGAATTATAAGATGATTTGTTCATTTTCATTGCCAAAAACTGTACATTTAAAAGTATTTTACTGTAAAATGCAATAAAATGTCATGTTAGATCTATTACAGTTTATTCTACAGTCTTCTACTGTCAAATTACAATCATGTATTACAAGTACAGAATATTATAGAGGCGGAGTTTGCTGTTTTGACTTGGGCCAGAAAGAAATCACTCAGAATGCCCACACTATCAGATGCATTGTAATCAAATCATTGAAAACACATTTGGAGACGGTCTGGGATGGATTGTTACTGCATTGAATAAATAAACAGGAAATGGTGTTACTGTTGTAAAATTCATCACTTATGAAGCAAATTCAATTTCAGCTGTAAACGCAGCTCTACGGAAGATAACAGTGTCATTGTTCAGCTCAAGTCAAAGTTGATTCAGTTCAATTCAGTAACAGTGTGAATGTTGTAAAGTTTGTGTTACTATCCATAGCTCGAATTGTATTCCCAACTGATAGTGTCAGTGAAGTTAAATTGATAATATAATTGAATATTAATAGCTTTTTCTTGCCTAACTGAGTAAGCTAAAGAGGACAGTGGCAAAGCACCAAACCTTCATCAGTTGGTAAATCAACAAAAATAACACTACACTTATAATATGTAGAGCTACATTAATAATATGCAATATGTCAAAATATGTCAGTTAACACACACAACCTCTCATGTAATATGCAAGTGGTGTTTTGCATTATGCATGAATCTCTCTTCCAGATGCACTGGAATAAAGGTGTAAATGCAAAAAATAAAAAGATAAAAAGTCCATCCAAATGGTGCAAGATAGTGAATGAAGGACACACACACACACACACACGTTTACTTAGCTATCTAAATGGGTACATTCCATAGGCGTAATGGTTTTTATACTGTACAAACTGTATTTTATATTGCCCTACACCTAAACCTACCCATCACAGAAAACTTTCTGCATTTTTACAATTAAAAAAAAACTTTGTTTACTTTATTTTTTATACCAGTTTTACAACTGAGTACGTCCCCAAAGGGAGGTTTTTGGAGATTTTGTCAGGTTTAGCTCACTTTGGGATACAAATTTGTCCCCAAAATATGGTTAAGTACATACACACACTTGTGATTTTTTTATAATCAAAAAAAAAAAAAGTATTATAAATATACTTAATTCTAAGAAGTATCAATAAGTCAGTCTAATTAAAAATAGACCATTGCCATAGCAACCATCCACAATATCCTAGCATTGTGAAGGCATCTTTTGTACAAGCAAGAGCACCACTCCATTTTCTTTAGAAAATGTAAAAATTTAGTTTTATGATACATGCACAAATCAATTTCAAGCATTTGAACAATTGGACTTTTAGGTCAGTCATGCTCCCATATTGACTTCAATGATCTGATAGCATAAGCGCTTGACTGGGCCGTTTCTCATTGTATTTCACTCCTTTTATTCCCTTCTATTTTTTATTAGAAAATCTCATCTCACCTCTCAGATCAACAACAATACAGCAGCTTTGACCCAAAATCTCATCCATCTAAATTCATAACTGCTCATTTAAAATGAAAGATGAATACTTGATCCGTGCTGTCTGCCGACACGAGCGAGATCAAGGCGAATCTGAGCGAATATATGAATACCGAATGAATGGTGGCAATGAGGAACGTGGGAAAACAGCCCATGGCCACTTCATTCACAATTCAGAGGGATGCATGGCTGCTGCATGCGTGTGCTGTTCTGTGTGTTTTCACCATGTAATTACCAGCATTGCTACAGGATCTAACCTTGCTTTCCACTGAAGAGTGTAGCGATAAAACGCGCAGATACTGACTGCTGGGTGTTTGTGGAAACACAATGGGGCCAGAAAGTAATGACATGTATTGATAGCAGTCTTCATGCCGATCCCCGGAGAGTCAGTGGAAAAACTCAAGGCGCGGGGAAGTTCAGTAGCAGCAAACCTCATATTCTGCAATTCTAAATCGGTCCTGAGGGATGGGCACATCTCTGCAGCCCAGCGGTCGAGGAGAGGGATGCTTTCTGCAAAACCAATAGAACAGAGAGAATAGAATTTAGCTTTTTCATTTCTTCCTCTGTGGTGCTGTTCCGACTTCCTCGTCCTGGTCTTCAAACCGTCCACCGTGTCAATGTGATATTTTCCCAGATGGATCGTTTTCCTCACCCCACAACCTTTTGAGGACACAGAGACTCTGCTCCAAAACCTACTAAGCTGCCTTTCCAGACAACATTCTTCATGCTGATAGGCATCACAGTCAAGCTCCTGAAAGAGTTATGGTCACAGTCGAAGGCAGCATTGCATATGTTTTTCACAGATAAGTCAATCCCAGAATACTGCGACAAGCTCAGTAGAAGATTTCATAAATGTTGACTATAAGGCTATATATATTTTACTCAGCTGAAAGTATGAATAGAAAGTAAATGACTGACTTTGTTCAGGAGTGTAGTAAGCTGTCTGCATTTTGAGACAACATCATCGATGTGAAGGCTGCATTACACTGTAATTTTTTAAAAGTAATTAGATAAAACAAAGATTACTAAAGTATGTTTTACAAGAAAATACTATTTCAGTCTTTATCATTCAAGCTTTAATGTTTAATTCAATGTGTTACTTTCTTACTTTCTTTCTTATTTTTTCCTTGTTTTTTTGGGGGGGGGTGTCTGAGAGAAAATTGTTTAAAAGTACAGTAAATCCCACATCTTTTATTGTTATTATTATTATATACCTATTTTGGCCAAGTCAAACTCAGAATACATTATTACAGCCTTTTTAAAGACAAAGTTGAACCAAGTCAGAGATTATAGTATAATTAATTTAAATATTGATACATTTAAATATTGCTTATTTTAACCAATAATTTTGTGTTGTGCTTATTTTATACTTTTTATCCTTTTTTTTTAATTTTGTTTGGCCATTCATCATTTTAGCAACATATTAACGTAAAACCCATTTGTTAGTTAAGAATACATACACAAGGTCTTTACATTGTTGAGAATAATGGAACAGTTAATAAAACAATACAACTTAACTAGAAATAGCTGAGAAGCTTAGAATGAATAATACTAAAAGCTAAATAAAATGAGAAAGTAATTTTTAGTACAGGTAACATAAGCATCATTTGCTTGTTGGATGGGTGGGACATATTGCCATCAGGGGCATCACCATAGACACTTTTATATTACCGCTATTAATACTGCTGTGCTCCAGTGAAATATCACTGATAAATCTGTATATGTGAATGGAGATGACCATATACTGGTCATATATGAATCAGATCAAGCAATGCCAGATTTGAAAATGAATCACTCTTTTAATTGATCTGTCAAACAGGTTTGCAAAATGGTCCGAAACCGTTCACGATTCAGTTTGATTCATTAGGACAGTTCACTCACCCACTGGATCATTTGAAGTGGTTTCTCACACTGAAATAGCAATGGGATATTTTATAAAACAAAAAGGTGGATATTTACCTACGATCTCTTGTAGAAAACAAAACCTGCAAATGTCTTCTATCGTTTGTCAACGATGAAGTAGCTTGTGAATGAATCTGTACTGCAGGTTAAAGTGATTTAAATCCAAAACAGTTTTAAAGGGGTCATATGATGCTACATGTACTTTTACAAGTTGTTTGAACATAAATGTGTGTTGGCAGTGTGTGTACACAACCACCCTATAATGATAAAAATCCACACAGTGGATTAATCCCTTTCTCAAATCGAGCCGATCTCAGATGCCTGTCTGTGTGACGTCACAAAGACAGGCCCCGCCCACGATAGAGTAAACAGTCCCTCAGAGAGCTACTCGGAAGAGAGGGGTGGGGTCAGCAGAGCTCATTAACATTTAAAGGAAAATGCTACTAAATGGCTTGCTCTGAAAAGAGCCGTTTTTTTACACTACCAGTGAGAAATTTTAACCAAACTATGTTACAGACTTTTCATTAAGACTTTAAAGAATCATATCAACTTGTGGAAAATGGGCATCCAATGACCCCTTTAAAAAAGAGTATTGATACTTACGAAGGGCTTGAAGTGGATAGAAACCCTGATTCCCATTTTTGGCAAATTGTGATTTTGTCCACACTTTTTAAAAGCATTTGAAAAAATTGCTTGCGCAACCCGTGTACAACACACAGAAAGCATCTCCAGTCCCTCAGTCTTTATAATTGAATTTATACATGTAACTCCAAATACATTTGTGGAACGGTTTATTATGAGATCCGATGACACAGTAAGTCAATTACGAGGTTGGGTTAGGATGCCGCCTTAGGCATTAAAGAGCAAGGCAGCTCACTAGGTTTTGGAACAGAGCTACTGAATATATTTCAAATTCATGTCCCGCGTTCTAGGGTCACCGGTACATTAACTTGCGCAGTAGCGCCCCAAGGTCTCTTTATCCGGCGGTCGCTATGGAAATGAGACTTCTGCAGTTTTACTCTTTCCTGAGCCTCTTGGTCTGGCAGGAAATATTTCGGGAGCGCTGGGATGAGATGCTAAATGTTTATTTAACTGTCACTGTTGCATTACCACTTGATAAGGATGTGTCACAAAAAAATATCAACAGAGCCGAGATAGTTCTAGATAGACCGCATGACTCCAGATGCCTGATGGACGGTATTGCTGTGGATGGATCATGATTTTAAAGAAGAGCAGAGTGCTCCTGTGGGTGAAGCAATGAGCACTTGCAATTTAATACATGAGCAAAACCAGAAAAAGCTCCGGAAAAAAAAAATGGCAGTGTGACGGCAGAAGGAAGCTTTTTGAGCTCCACAAAGAACATTTATATTCTAATTCTTTGGAAAACCATCAATGCATTGGTGCTTTAATGACCCTAGAAACCAACATTATTGATTTGAAGAAACTTCAAGAACGTCTTAATCTCGAAAGAACCACAAAGTCAAGAAAAATCACTCTTGATAAGACAGACAGTGATATCTGGATTAGTGGAAAAAAAGGGTGCAATATGTAATACTATTAGACAGATCTTTCAAAAAAAAAAGACTGGAAATTAATACTCTTGTTTTGATATAAAAGGAATCATTAAGATGAATGCATCAAATTGTTAATGATCATGCATTATGATTATAAATGTATTAGGAATAAAGACTGTTAAATATGCAGTTGACATCTTAAGGATTTTAGCAGTGTAATCTATCATAATCTCATTGATTTACTGATTTTAAATTCAATTCTTGACTTTAACCGGTTAATTTAGACACTAATACATGAAGCGCCTTTCTTCGGTTACCTGACAGAAGATTTTTTTGCAGTGCACAGGACTGCACAGGACAGATTTTCCCATTATTCCTAATAGCTGAAATGGAGTGTAAGCTGAATGAAGTCAGGCTTGATGTTAGGAATGATGGCTGCTGTGGTATTAAGAGAATCAAAGATTTACTGTGGAACACTTATCTTTGAGCTCGGTATCAAAAACCGCGTTTGGATCAAAATGCTAAAGAACCACATAGTCAAGAAAAATCGCTCTTGATAAGACAGACTTCTTTGAACCTGAAGTGTTTTAAAATTAATGCAGGGTGAGACTTTATTTTATCCATTGAGAATTAATGGGATTGTGGCATGGTCTATTTGTGAGAGGTGTTTACAGAGGAGGGGTTGAAAAATACAAAAAGGATAGTTTTTTCTTTTTCTTTTTGTCATTCAAGCCTAAAGGAAAACTCTGTGTTTAGTTACTCACCCCAGTGGCGAGGCCACTTTCAATTTGAAAGTGAGTGGACCTTGGTGAAATATGGTGGACCTCTGTGCCTACTCTCAAACCAAAGTACATCATTTTACAATACATGAGATAAAAATAAGGATGCAAATTTCAATAGCTAAAAATGGAATTATCAACTTTTGGAAAGGCTGAAAATATATGCCTAAATTGAAAATAAAAATACTAACAATCTTCCCCTTGCAGCTATGGCACAGGTTGGATATCAGTGGTCAAATGTCTGCCAGATGTCACAGGTTTTCATGTGTCTCATTACCAAAAACAATGTTAACAACAAACCTGACGCAGCATGTAAAATGGCAACAGAAAAAAAAAAAAATTGCATGCAGCTTTGGAATGAAGTGAGGTTGAGTAAATGCTATAATTTATATTTTTAGGTAGCTGTAAAGAAGCATTGAAGAACCTGTGTTTAAAACCCTCATCCGTCCCTCCCGAACCTATAACAAAAGTGTCCCTCGCGGGTCAAAATGACCCGAAAGCCATAAATGACACTAATTTTATTTTTGGAATATATATTGAAACATTACAATATCCAAATTTTGTAAAAAAAAAAATTCTAACTGAATTATAACCTAAACATAAACTATAAATATTAAATAAATATATAATATATTTTAAAAAATATAAATATGATATAAACTCATTGGTCTCCAACACATCACTCAAATCTAATTGTGTTAAGTCAAAATAAAAAAGGAAAAATTACCCAGCAGAAACACGAAAAATATTACAATGTGTTCTATGAGAGTGTGTGTTTGTGCATGTGAGTTTTTTTCTGCATTGGGGATATTCTGTAGTCTCAGCCTTTCGTTTGGGTATAAATCTTTACTGGATTGTCTCAGATTTTGTATATTAAAAAAAAATCTAATGTAATGAAAAATGCAGTTTTCTCGTAAATTCCATTCACTCCTATGCGGGTCAAAATGACCGCGAGATACACTTTTGTTACTTTTTTTATTGCACCCATTTAAACTCCTCGAATCCACTCAAAAAATGTTTTGTGTATTTCCGGTGCAAGTGTGAATGAAGTAAAGAAATCTTGGACCGGTACGATCAACACATGATTGTGACACAAAACTTTTTGGGTCAAAATGGCCCGAGGGACAGATGAGGGTTAAGAAGCATGATGTTTTTCTCAAACCAGTAAAGTGCAAACCACACCCCACAGCCTACATTTCATGCTTCAACTCAGGCTCAAGTTCAGACTTCCCGGATTCAGTTAATAGTCGAGTAATGTCATAGATTGATCTGATTACGACGAGCAGTAATGCTATCTGTCAGGTTTAGTGCTATCAACGTTATATTAAGGTTAATGTAAGGCATTAATATTTCTTTCAGTGTTGTGCAGGTCAGCCCTGGAAGTGACATGATCAATGAAATCTTTAGAATCGGCTGCGAGGCGGGGTTTGCGCTTAACTGGTTTTGGCAAAAAAATCACACTTTTGATAATGAAGGCAAGAGAGTGTAGGAAGGAAATGTGATCTTGCATTTTCCCATTAAATATGGAAGATGGCTTTTCTGGACTTGCATTTATTTGCAATATTTTCTTATTTGCTTTTTAAAGTTCCAATTACATGATTTTCCCTGGCAATCTCATAACTCTCATTTGTCTTTCACCCTCTCTCTGGCTGTCAACCTCTTCTCTTGATCTCAGCACCCTGGCATTGATTTTTCTGTGTATCTGCTCTTGCTTTATTGTTTAATGCCGTAATATTTTTTCCCCTCTCCCTCCCCTTCTCTGCTTATCTCTCCTCCTCTCTCTCTTTCTCTCGTTCTATCTTGTAACATCATAACCCCCTTCCCCTTGTTGCCACACCATCACTCTTGGTGTGAACATTACAGCACACAGGAAGGGAAAGTCTCTCTCTCTCTCTATCTCATTCATTCACTCACTCACTCACACACATGTGCACTGAACTCACAGAAGAGCATGGAGAACATCGGAGCGCTGCCTCAGAAACACAGTAGGTACCTTTCAACAATGTCTCATTTTATCTCCTCTTTTAATTGCTCTTTAAGTGTATGTTGGATCATATTCTCCTGCTGTCTCTGCACTTTATAATTAGTGCATTCCTGGTTTTGCATTTGAGTCCCTTGTGGAACTGTTGCTTCTGGCATTTCTCTGCATTTTCTCTATATGAGACATATGACCTGCGGTAAAGTTTTAGAGTCTGTGTGCTATAAATGAGCTCTCTCAGTGCATGGTCTCATCTTCATATCGCATGTCAGTGATATCTGGATTAGTGAAAAAAGGGTGCAATATTTAATACTATTAGACAGATCTTTCAAAAAAAGACTGGAAATTCATTTGTTTTGAAGTAAAAAAAAAAAAAAAACATTAAGATGCATGCATCAAATTGTTAATGATCAGGCAATTATGATTATACATGTATGAAGAATAAAGACTGTTAAATGATGCAGTTGATATATTAAGGATTGATTTCTACCTGATCTGACCCTTGAAATTACTTTTAGCATCATAATCTCATCGATTTACTGATTTTAAATTCAATTCTTGACTTTAACTGGTTAATTTAGACACTAATACATGAAGCACATTTCTTCGGTTACCTGACAGATTTTTGACAGATTTTTTTCTGTGCACAGGACTGAAGGATGTTTTCCCATTATTCCTAATACCTGAAGGGTAAGGCAGGGAATGTCACACAGCGGCACAAATGCTCTTGTTGCAAAAGTGTTTCAGATGTAATTACAGTGTAGTGATGGTGGTTTTAATATCTACTAACAAGCCCCAATGGCCACAGATTTTGTCTTTATGAGGAACAGGGAGAAATAGACATAATATCTGCGCATCTGTCCTGTGGAGCGACGCTATATTTCAGTGCTTCAGCCATATGTGCATTTTTCCTGTTTACCTGTGTCAGTTATAATCACATTGTGCTAATTTTATGCTAGAATTAACTCAAATAGAGCAAGAGAAATGTTACATAAATGAGTTCAGCCTGATGACTGTGTGCAAAGGAACAATTCAGGAATAATTCAGCCAAAAATGAAAATACTCAACCTCATGTTGCTCGAAACAGGATGAATATATAATATATATTTTTTCACTTGATGACTAATCTTCATTTGATGACACTTGCATTAAAAATGAAAACATTTAAGGCTGTAATTCATTATAAATATGCATGGATGAGCCATGTTCAAACACCTGTGACTGCACATCAGTTCAACTGAAATCCTTACTTTACTGTATATTCACTGAAATTGGCTACACTTAAAGTGCCCATCTGATGCAGTTTGCAGAGTCGCTCTAGCTGTTGTAAAGCAGATGCAGATATAGTTTGCGTGGTGTCTGATTTGAAAGTCATATTGCTTCCTTTTTTCTGTAAAACATATATGTGGAATTATGGAATTTTTGCATGATGTCCGAGCTGCTCTTTTCTATACAATATACAAAGTAACGTCTGAGAAACAGACAAAAATTTTTGTTATTCACTGAAAATCTTCCTCTCTGCTGTGTCTCTCAAATCTCATTGCCGTTCATGTGCATAGAAACTTAGCACATCAAGAGGGATTTTTTTTTGTTTAATGTGGTTAAAATAATGCAACATAACCACTTCTTTGATGTTTTTTTTAGCAAAACATTACTTCCTTTCATCTTCTTTTGTGTTCAAGAAAGAAAACCATTCAGATTTGCAATGACACGAGGATGAATAAATGATATAAATGCCTACTGTAGACAACATTGCACAAATTTCACTTTTTGTAAAGTGGTGTAATTTTTTGTCTCCGCAGCTGCAGAGGCCTGTGAGCTAGAAAATATGCTAATATTGTTTCCAATGAAAACTTTTCTAGTGTAGCCAAATAATTCTACATACATTTATCTTAATACAAATGGCTTTGGGGTTGACAGTAAGCTTTTGATGCTGTAGTGCTTTATTGTTATTGCACTGCCAAACATTTGCATTATTAATAATTCACAGATGCACACGGTTTTCTGCAGTACACCGTTAACATAATTGCTTCAAGTGTCGTATAGAAAGGATATAGTGCTTATTATAATCATCATGTGTTTATGACAAGCTGTAAATACTAAACTATGCACTACAAAGTAGCCTAATTATGCCGTTAAATCATTAGATCATTTGTAGACTTACTTCTAGATTCCTTCTAGCAGCAGTGTGGATATATTGTGCTTCTTGCGAGACGAGTACTGTGTGTTCTGTTGTCTCATGAGCTGTTTCAGCACCTGATGTGTGGACAGCTCCTAACAGCAAACCACCAACTCTTTTGCCATGATGCATAGTGCACAAATGCAAAATATTAAATTATACTGTGTAACTCTTTTGTGCTACAGATATGAATGATACTTCAACTCATGCGGCTTGCAGCGTTCTGCTATTGCTTTTCTAAGAGATCAGACTTTCACATTTTTACTTTTAAATGGCTTGAAGAAATCCTATAGACTTACATTGAAAGGAGCTGAACCATATCTAGAGACTCGACTATCATAGAGACTTGTGCTCTTTTGATTTGGACCAGTAAGCAACAATTTCACAACAAAACAACAAAACACCTTAGCAACTATATAGTCCACCCACAGAACCTAAATACTGTGGCAGCAAGCTTTGCTCCTGATAACATCACTCACATTTTACACTCACGCTGTAAAAAGTGATTATAATAGAAATATTGTGGCAGCAAGCTTTGCTCTGATAACATCACTCACATTTTACACTCACGCTGTAAAAAGTGATTATAATATTTACTGTAAAAGACTGCAAAAATGCAATGGCTAAAACCTGTTAATTGGTTAACAATAAATTTCCTTACAATATATACAGTGAAAAACTGCTGCAAATCTAATGGGAAATGTCATGTAATTTTAAAGTAAAATACTGTTACAATTTTTGGAAGTAAAAAATAACAAGTCACCTTATAGTTGACTGTGAAAAAAAAATGTAAATTGGCATTCCCAGAATTCCCTGTGTGATACTTCACATTTGATCAATTTGATCTTCATTTATTCAATTCAATTCAATTCAATACTTTCTATTTATCAAAGAGTCCTAAAAAAAGATTCAGATTTGCCATAAATTGCTTTAAAAATATTAAAATAAAAAAGTTGTTTTAAATCATAATACATGTGTTTAAATAGTCTAGTTAAGTGTTTGCCGTAAGCTGGACCTGCAGCACTCTATCAGATTTCCTCTGAAATCCCCCACCTCCCCCAGCTCCACCTGTCTAGATCTGCTTTAGATAATGTCAGAATTCAGCTCACAACAGCTTGTCTGTGTATGTATTGGCAGTAACAAGTGTCCGCTCTTCTGTTACTCTGCTCCAAGAGTTGTCATGTTAGCAATCAATCAATAAATACATAAATAAAGATGAGAGATGTAAATCAGATGTAAATCTATGACCTTCTCCCATTAAAACCTTGTGAGGACATTTATATCCTGAGACAATCTATCTAAAAAAATGCATAAAATGTGTCATTAGCATTAGATCTGTAGTAATGGATCTGCCTTCTGTCCACTTTTTCTAATATAAAACCATTCATATAAATTCAGTTGCCTCCTCCTGGTGTATCTCAGGTACACATAATTTGCTCTTAATGTTCAAATGAGCTTGTCAGATGTTTAGCATGCAGCTGTGCTTAATTACTGTTGTAACAAAGTTCGTAGTTCGGGAAGAAGGAGGCGGGAACCGGCGAACATTTAAAGACTTTAATAAAATAAACAAACACAAAATGAAAGTAAAGCGGCAGCCCCTCGCAGACGACTGCCGCACACAAAACACAAAATAAAGTCCAGGCCTGGTCCTCTCTCGTCCAACACTGTCGTCACTCCTCCTTTTATCCTTCCGGAGCTCCTCCGTGGGACTCGAGACACGTGAGTGGTGCAGGTGTCGCTCATTATCAATTACTCTACCGGCCTCGCTCCGTTCCCACGGCTCTCGGCTCCGCCCCCACTCGTCACAACTGTCTTGCATGAGAGCACATGCACCACATTATTATTCAAAGATACATATTATCATTTAATAACACACCTCTAGCATGCAACTTTTTCTCTGTTTGTGCATTAATCACCACTTATTTAATTAGAAAAATGGCTTACAGTTGCTGTTGCAGAGTGTAACCTTCTCCGCTGGTGCAGTGGTTATTACAAAAAGTTTAAAAGTATCATCACATCCACCAAAAACGCAGAAGCAATTAAAACGATAAAGCAATGCGCAAGATTCCACAAGAGTGGGTCGTCTGTCATCGTTTCAATTTAGAGCTCTTTACAACTGGATTGCTTCCTCTAAGTATTGAGAAGTAAATTAAGCGTGCTGTCAGACTCTCTTTGCTCCTGAAACAGCCTTTTAGAGAAGATGTTTCTTGAGCTCACACAGCCATGAAATACAGAAGACACTGGGATTTTACCCGAAGCCAACTGAAATAGTAATAAAATGTGTTTTAGCAGTTTCTGACAGTAGCATAATCTAATATATGTGTGTTTGTGCTTGTAAAGGAGAAAGCCAGGTGGGAATAATTATTTCTCTCTCTCTCAGAACTGTCATAAACAGGATACAACATGACTCGTCTTTCTTAACGCAGGTGCCGGCATGTTTTGTACCACGGGGCATTTCCTGTGCTGGATTGATAAGATGTTTCATTCTCTGGATGAAATTGATTGTAGCAGGTTTTGACCTCAAACGACAAATGAAATAATAAGACATGAAAAGTTTTTGGAGACCTCAAGCAAACTTTGGAAATTGATCAGAGACTGTTTCCCCTTGTTGTTGAAGAAACATCGCTCTCTTTCTTTATCTGTATAATAAAAGTATCTCATTAGTTTTCATAGGCAATCTTATGTAAAGTGTACATGTACATTTTTTATATTTGAATACACAATGATTTTATTTTATGACATTTTATGACAATTACACACATTTCCACCTAAAATGCACACTAGTGTAATTGGAAAGAGCTGTAATTATTATAATGCTGTAATGAAAACATCTTGTCCATACATTTTTAAAGATATTTTTACACTAATAAGAAAGTGGGAAAGAAATGTGCTTAATATTTAGAAACAAGCAAACAAATTAATCAATATTTCTAATTTTAAAAATGCATTTATGGCTTTCTTTCAGGTTGGAATAAATAAGTCATTTTCTTTAAAAATAATTGTGAGACTCACCAATATAAAAATATTTTAAGCCTTTATTAAATAGTTTAATTCATAAATATCTCTATAATCTTGAAGATTTTTAAATTGCATTATAAATAACTAGATTAATTTCCCTCCCTGCCCTCCCATATATATAGCATGTATATAATTGTATATATATACATTTGTGTGTGTGTGTGTGTGTGTGTGTGTGTGTGTGTATATATATATATATATACATATATATATATA
>NW_015539980.1:420281-465835 GCF_001515605.1 Sinocyclocheilus anshuiensis
TGTGTGTGTGTGTGTGTGATTACCGATATTCTCACGACTCTCCTGCATCAGAAACCACCCGAGTCAATATCTTGTTTTGATTTTAATAACTTCTACTGAATAAAAACATCTTTGGGTTTTGTCTTACTCATCTTAGTTCCAGCATTCCCGCTTGGATTGCAAAATTGTGCTAATTTTTCCCATTCATTACTCATTTGTTTAGCATTCACACTTTCTCATAGGCTCCTTTTGTCTAAAATAACAGAATATATTAAGTATAAAATAAAGACACCAACAACTAATAATTAATTCGAATTATTATTAATAATAAAAAATAATAAAACCTGAAAACACTTAATAATGTATTGTTTAAGATTGTAATAATAAATACTGTAGGACTGTATTGAGCATTCAAATGGAGCTTCATAGCATATGAAATGTATACCTTACTATATAGTGACCTTAGATTTAATTTCAACGTGACAAAACTCGAGTGGAGATACACAATAGCATGTCATAAATTCTCAGAAACTCAAATATAGCCAACTCTGATCAAATCATATTGATGTTGATAGATTCCAGCTCAACATATCATTTCACATTGTCTATATTTGGCAGTTTAAGCATATTATGTGGGTAATGCTAGAGGCTGGTTGAGTGATTGGTTAATATATGCATTTAAAATCAATCTGCACATCTGCATCTCTTGTTGCACACAACAAGTCTTTACACATTATTTAAAAAATTCTACTCAAATTAATATATTATGTTCATTTATTAATTTATTTAGTGAGCTGCCATGTAATAAGCAGGTTAATGTCAGCTTACATTTCATTAATAGTTAATGAAATCTGTTTGCCCCCTGCTTTTGTTTATAACATAAAACCACAAAGCTACTCATCAGTTTTCACTCAGCGCTCGACTGAACTGATGTGAGATGAGTTTATTCGGCTGTACTGATGACACTGTTCAATTAAAGCCAGCTCAGATGTGTCAGTACATTTATTCTCCATAAAGTATTTATGAAGTTAAGGTTAATAAGGTTTTAGAGAGCATCTTGATGGCCTTTGGCCTTTCCGTCGGAGCTGGTTTGCATCTCTTTCTGCTGATGTTAACCCACACTTAGTGTACGGAAAGGTCAAGGCCTGTACTAATACAGAAAGGTCAGTGAGCTCTTTGAAGGTTAAAGCTTTGAGTTAGCATCAACAAAGATGTAACACACGAGGGCATGCAACAGAAGTCTGAAAATGTGAAACAGTTTTACTGTAGATTGAAAACCCAAAAGCTGGATTTGAAATGTCCTTAAAAGTACTGAAATAATCATTAATGGAGCAGTTCACCTAAAAAAATTTATTCTGTCATCTTTTACTCACCGTTGTGTAGTCCCAAAACGTTCCTTCTCCCATGAATGTGAACGTGCAGTGTCATCTAACATGCACAGTGGAAAATTAGGCGCTGCTTACATGTCTAGTGTTAAAGGTGCTGTATGTAGAATTCAGAGACCCTTGTTATAGTCACCGGTGGCCATTAAGTGTACTGCAGTCAGCAACGTATTGCTCGTGCTTGCACTCATGCACACATAATGTACAAGAGACTAAACATGTTTCAGTCCCTGATATAATCACGGTGAAGTTCCTTTTCTTTCTTCACTTAGAAGTAAAAAGAATTTGGAAAAACCTTTGCAATATACTTTTAACAAACATCTAGACGCCGTCCACACTGCTGAGAGCGACGTTTAGATGAATATGTAAATATGTGCTGCATGTTTTCTCTCAATAACATAATAAACACGCAACAAAATGGCAGCAGTGCAAAAACAGCAGTTAAGAAAGCATCTGATCATAGTGTGGGTGTGGATATGTTTGCAGCTTATGTCGACAGATGAGGTAATTAAAATTACACTGTTATGATAGTTTGATTATGAAGTATATGAGACTATAGACTATATAGATCTGGTTATGTGAGACAATAGTTTGAATGAATCCCTTTTCTTTGCATGACATATTGGCATTAAAGTACAGACTGGATCTTTCAGCATTGTCTTGAACATTATAAGCATTTGTTTCATGTGTCATAGAAAGGAAGAGAGTCCTTCTCGTATCAGCCTACAGGCTTTCATAGACATCCTAGGAATTCCCTGTTTTTTTTTACATTTACATTTAGTCATTTTGCAGACACTTTTATCCAAAGCGACTTACAATTGGGGAATACATAAAGCGATTCTTCTTAAAGAGGCAAACAGACACAGGAAGTGCTTGTAATACCAAGTTTCAGGCATTGCTCAAATAAGTACAAGCTAGAAAGGGAAGGAATAAATAAAGAGAAAGACAAAGTTTTTTTTCTCTTTTTTTTATTTATTTAAGATTAAGTAGCGTTGAAAGAGATGAGTTTTCAGCTGTCGCTTGAAAATTGTCAGGGATTCAGCATTCCGGATAGGGGTGGGAAGATCTTTCCACTATCCAGGAATAGTGAATGAGAATGTTCTGGAAAGTGATTTTGAGCCTCTCTGTGATGGTACCATGAGGCGTCGCTCACTAGCGGATCTCAGACTTCTGGAGGGGATGTAGATTCGTAGCAGTGGGTAGAAGTAGGCGGGTGCTGAGCCTGTGGCTGTTCTGTATGCAAGCATCAATGTCTTGAACTTGATGCGAGCCGCAACCGGTAGCCAGTGCAAGGAGATAAAGAGAGGTGTAACATGGGCTCTTTTGGGCTCGTTGAAGACCAGTCATGCCGCTGCATTCTGAATCATTTGTAGAGGTTTGATTGTGCTTGATGGAAGTCCAGCCAGAAGAGCATTGCAGTAGTCCAGCCTAGAAATGACAAGGGCCTGGACAAGAAGTTGTGCAGCATGCTCCGTTAGAAAGGGCCTGATCTTTCTGATGTTGTGCAATGCAAACTTGCAAGATCGAGCAGTCTTTGCAACGTGGTCTTTGAAGGTCAGCTGGTCATCAAAGATTACACCAGGATTTTCCGAAGTTGATGGGGTAATTGTAGAAGAACCTAGCTGGATGGTGAAATCATGCTGTAGAGTTGGAGTGGCAGGGAAGACAAGAAGCTCAGTACTAAAGCATAAAAATACTTTTTTTTAATATGTTTGCACCAGTGAGATAGGATTCAAACCAGCGTAATGGAATCCCCGTGATGCCCAGTGATGAGAGGGTGGAAAGGAGGATCTGATGATTTTGAGCAAAAGCAGCTGATAGATCCAGCAAAATAAGAACTGATGATTTGGAATCAGCTTTTGCAATCCGCAGGGCTTCAGTGACTGACAGTAGCGCAGTCTCAGTTGAATGGCCACTCCTGAAACCTGACTGGTTAGCATCCAGTTTGTTGTTCTGTGAAAGAAACAATGATATCTGGTTGAAAACAACTCTTTCGGTAAGAGTGTAGGAGAGATTGCATGGAGAAGGTGTGAGGGGATTTTTCAGTTTTGTTAGAAGCTGTTCACACACCGGCAATAAAAAAGGGATAAATACATGTAAATTTTTATGTACAGCTTTTTAATTTTTTATGGGGTTGGTTATTTATTTATTTATTTATTTATTTATTTCATCTCATACCTGGATCCTTCAGCTGAAATAATTTGTAAAGAATCTAATTCTCCATCATTTGAAGGTTTGACTTTTTACACATTACCACCACATCATTCAGAGTGATTGTATCAGTGAAGCTCGCTCTTCCACTGCGCTTCCAGCAGTAGTATGTCCATACCTGAAATTGCCTTCAGTGTTGATATCATTTCATATAATTAAAGTTCTTCAGCCAGCCATAATATTTTAAAATATTTACCACCACAGATTGCTTCAGTTCAGCCTGAAGTCTTTTCACAGTTATGCTTATGGATGCAACAGCAAAGACCTTCAAATATGAGCCTCCAAACACTCCACAATTGCTAGGATTTGTGTGATTGCTTCAGTCTGCAGCAACCACAAGGGTTCATCTCTGCACTCTTAAAAATAAAGGTTCCAAAAAGGAGTTTTCACAGTGATGCCATAGAAGAACCTTTTTTTTTTTGCATCCCCAATGAACTTTTTAGTGAACAGTTCTTAAAATAAATGTTTTGTTTTCTTAGTTGGAAGAAAATTTTTTCCACTATAAAGAACCTTTTGTGCAATGGAAAGGTTCAGTGGATGTTAAAGATTCTTCATGGAACTGTAGATGCCAATAAAAAAACTTTATTTACAATAACCTTTATTAAGTACAGATCAATGCACTGCAACGATCTTGGATCTTGCAACTATAGATGGCTAACAATGCTTTTGGGAAACGCAACTGTGGTCTGTCATTATGGAATATTTCAGAAGTTCTGAAAATAGACAGTAACTTATCATGAATTCTCACTCTCAAAGAATATTGTGCTGTCAATCAATAGGGCCATGTCTAGATCCTGTACTAATATGTTCTGATATTTTCATAATCTCATTGAGTCTGGTTTGACCTATTGAAAAAGCTGAACTGGAGGAAATGACCTTAGCTGTGCACAAATTTCAGGAACACCTCCGTGTTTTGATGTCCAGCAGACTGCAAATAGTCAGCAGGGAAGGATGGAAAAAATGAAATGTAATGCACTTCCTGTCACAAATATTACATCTGTGAAATATTCTGGTGCTGAAAGATATCTTTGAATCCTAGTCCTAGATTATCTTCAAGAGAATTGCATTAGGTGCTCTCCGTGGATTAGAAGATGAATAGAATAGGCTAATGTTTGTTGGCGGTTTCTCTGCAAATTTTGGCTGTTCAAACACATGCTCTCTGCAGCGGTGCTATATTTGAGGTTGATATTTCTACCGGTTAAAGTGGAAGCTCATGCTGTGTAATATACTCTGCCTGGTTTGTATAGAGGTGAGAAAGCCACCTTTAAAGACGCCATAGCTGCCTCCAATCCTGCGCTGGAATGGATTTGAAATTGACTCCCGGTGGCAAAGCTAATAAGTCCTCGAATAAGAAGTATAATACGTTCCCCTTCCCATGATGATGGAAATGTAGACGAAATATGGCTTGCTTATTTGTGTCGCCTAAAGTCTGTGCCATGTATTTTGCTTACTGATGCATAGCTCATTTGCAATGGATATTCTACATTAACTGAAATTGAGGTATTCTGTCTGGTATGATATTTAACAGGTCTTTGCTCAGGCAGGCATCACTACAACTATTGTGCATACTTATGGAGCATTCACGCATAAAATGTGAATTTCTACTGCTAGATGCTCTAATGTTATTGGTGTTGGTGGGCTGTGTAAATGTGATCACTAATGGGATGTACTGATGGTACAAGTATTCTGATTCCAAATACTAATTATTAAAAATAATGGGAACCAGAGTTCTTGCCGCTACAACACTCTGGAGGTGTTTGACATAAATTGCTACAGTGCATAATGCACCATTCATTTGCATGAAATATGACATACTTTGGATATGCCCACATCATCTAAGGTTGCTGACACTCTTGTTGCAAGAAATTGCCAATGCTCATTGAAAATATCATGATCATTTTTCGCTGTATGTTTGAGTGTTCCAACTTACATTTTCACCTGGCAGATTGAAAAAATGGTGGAAATAAAGAACAGACTTAAAATGAAGGAGGTACTAGAATATCATAGAAAACTGAGGATGGTCTCTTTTGTTTTGGGCCAGTAATGGCAACCTCCTAGCATCCAGCCTGAACACCTTAGCAACTCTAAAGCAGCATCAACAATACTCCGCATAGCAACATGTTAATTCAGAACATTCAGAACACCTTAGAAAAATGTAGAGAGCAATGCCCTGGCAGCCGTTGGTTGTGATTTTTGCAAGGAAAAGCACCGCTCACATTTTCTTCATTAATGCAAAATCTAGTTTTCTTCGCTTTGCAGTTATATTAGCATAAAAACCTCATTTTGTGTTCTTTATGCACTTATGCCTGATCACTAGGGAGGAAATGTGAGAAAATTAACTGTATGTTTGTATGTGTTCGTTTATCCCTGTAGTGTTACATCTCATTCCTACACAATGGTGATGTACTCATGTTTGGTGTTTTATCTTAAAGTATGTGCCGTCTTTAGTGTGTATGTGTGTGTAGGATGTGCTATATCAACACGCAGTGTTCTCTCCAAACCTCCCTCTCTGCCCCCTCTTTTCATTTGCCTGTCCTCTCTCAAGAGAGCTCTTTGAAAATTCAAGAAAAAGTGTGTATTTTGGGGATCGCTGATGAATAAATTATAGCTCCAGCTGAACTTCAGGTCTCCATAAATCATTCACAATCGGCATTAAATGCTAAAAGACTGAAAGCTCAGTGGTGCAGATGTTGACATTGTACGTACACATGTTCAACTAAAGTCATAAACACACACACCCAGCATCAGTCTGTGTATTTTCTAGAGCTGCCAGCTTTGATTAGTACTTTTCCTCTAAGCGTTAAACCACAGCTATTCTTATTCTTTTGCTTTACTTATTAGTTTCACAGTACTAGGAAGTATTGATTTGTAGATTAAATGCTTTTTAATTTGTCAGAGCCGTGGCCTAGCAGTCACCCTCACCCACTCTTCATAAGGGGCTAAACTGGGGAAGGCCTCTGGTGGCACAATATTAGACATGCACGATATTAATAATAAGCTTCGTGGAAAGGTTAGCCAATACAGGAATTTGAACACGTCAGTCCCTCCAGTGTTGTGTTAACACAGGGATCCCGTCCAAATCTTACTACTGACTCCTATCTGCGTTTTGTGATTACAAGAGTTCCATTAGCATATGAGTGTTCAAATATTAATATTCATGATTACATTATTAATGCATATTAACAATGTAAAACAGTGATCACTGATATATGTTTAATTAATTTATTATTTAAATGCTGCTTTGGTGTGCTATCTACTATCTATCTATCTATCTATCTATCTATCATCTATCTATCTATCTTAATTAATTTAAATGCTGCTTTGGTGTGCTATCTACTATCTATCTATCTATCTATCTATCTATCATCTATCATCTATCTACTATCTATCTATCTATCTATCTATCTATCATCTATCTATCTATCTATCTATCATCTGACTAATCTGACTATTGTTCAAATCTCTTGTAACTACATAATAAACTGTGGTGACTTGGTATTATTCATAATTTCTCATCAAAAACAAACAGACAGAAAGCTACTTACACTGTTTCGCCTATTCATTGATAGTAACTATGTAATAACTATGTAATAACAAGGATACATAGCTTTGATGTGTTAACAAATAGTCACCATAGTATTGTTTATTTTTCTAGTGGTTGGTTTGTCCAGGATCTGTTCTTCAAGTGAATCTTGATCATGTACTCAGTTGCAATTCATTTGTATAGCACAATACATATTTCAAAGCAGTGTTGTCCCAGAAAACCTATTCAGCACTATATTTACATTTCCCAAAGGACACACCAGTGGTATGACCAATCAAAGCTATCGCAATGATGTTACCATTGTCTGACAGTTTTAACAATAATAACTAAATGAGATATTTACAAACAAAAAAATTGCATTTGAAATCAGTTGTGAAGAAATTATACACTGCAGCTTTAAAGGAGACGTTTATCCAAACTAAAATAAATTGCAAACCTAAGGCTGAAGTTATCTTTCCATAAAAAATAAGTCATAATAATAATAAATGGAGACTGTATGTTAAAGGGATAGTTCACCCAAAAATGAAAAGTCTAAGTGGATTGAGTTGAATTAATTGCAGGAAGTTTTAAACAAGAGCAAAAGGAATTTCAGTGCAGTACTGCAATATAATGACATGTTCACAGACACACACACTCAAAGTGAAAACGGGCCATTCATTCCACATTCTCTCATCTGTCTTTGGTCAGGTCTTTAGTTATATGGGTGACGAGTAACAGACTCTATAGTTTCAGCTAATTGCTCTCATTCAGTAAAGCGGAGCATAGAAGCACTGCAGATGAATTATACAACCCTGACATAAATATCTTCTCTCTAGAAACCCTGTTCTCCCACCACAGCACTAATGAGACATCCTCTCGTTACCACTGGTCATCTGTGTTGCGGTTTTGGCATACTGCAGTAGTAATGTGTTGCTGCATGTTAAGTCTTTGCGCTTGCAAATGTTTAGGGGCTGCTGAATGTTTGCCTATACGTTGTGTACTCAATATTCTTGAATTAAAATTTCCACTTTAAGTTCACTTCAGTCAAGCTCTCTTGCACTAAAAAGTGCTGATCTAGTTATTCAGGACCATTTTGCAACCTCTCTCTAACCCTTACAACATGTAACCAGATGCAATGTGATAAGATTCCAGCAACAAGCAATGTTTCTGCCCGTACCAGAAGCAACACGGCTACAAGACACAACAAAATTCAACATCTGCACCAAAAACTAAATGGATAAGTGCATGTTCATCTATCTATCATCTATCTATCTATCTATCTATCTATCTATCGTGCCAATTATTGTTCAAATCTCTTGTAACTACATAATAAACTGTGGTGACTTGGTATTATTCATAATTTCTCATCAAAAACAAACAGACAGAAAGCTACTTACACTGTTTCGCCTATTCATTGATAGTAACTATGTAATAACTATGTAATAACAAGGATACATAGCTTTGATGTGTTAACAAATAGTCACCATAGTATTGTTTATTTTTCTAGTGGTTGGTTTGTCCAGGATCTGTTCTTCAAGTGAATCTTGATCATGTACTCAGTTGCAATTCATTTGTATAGCACAATACATATTTCAAAGCAGTGTTGTCCCAGAAAACCTATTCAGCACTATATTTACATTTCCCAAAGGACACACCAGTGGTATGACCAATCAAAGCTATCGCAATGATGTTACCATTGTCTGACAGTTTTAACAATAATAACTAAATGAGATATTTACAAACAAAAAAATTGCATTTGAAATCAGTTGTGAAGAAATTATACACTGCAGCTTTAAAGGAGACGTTTATCCAAACTAAAATAAATTGCAAACCTAAGGCTGAAGTTATCTTTCCATAAAAAATAAGTCATAATAATAATAAATGGAGACTGTATGTTAAAGGGATAGTTCACCCAAAAATGAAAAGTCTAAGTGGATTGAGTTGAATTAATTGCAGGAAGTTTTAAACAAGAGCAAAAGGAATTTCAGTGCAGTACTGCAATATAATGACATGTTCACAGACACACACACTCAAAGTGAAAACGGGCCATTCATTCCACATTCTCTCATCTGTCTTTGGTCAGGTCTTTAGTTATATGGGTGACGAGTAACAGACTCTATAGTTTCAGCTAATTGCTCTCATTCAGTAAAGCGGAGCATAGAAGCACTGCAGATGAATTATACAACCCTGACATAAATATCTTCTCTCTAGAAACCCTGTTCTCCCACCACAGCACTAATGAGACATCCTCTCGTTACCACTGGTCATCTGTGTTGCGGTTTTGGCATACTGCAGTAGTAATGTGTTGCTGCATGTTAAGTCTTTGCGCTTGCAAATGTTTAGGGGCTGCTGAATGTTTGCCTATACGTTGTGTACTCAATATTCTTGAATTAAAATTTCCACTTTAAGTTCACTTCAGTCAAGCTCTCTTGCACTAAAAAGTGCTGATCTAGTTATTCAGGACCATTTTGCAACCTCTCTCTAACCCTTACAACATGTAACCAGATGCAATGTGATAAGATTCCAGCAACAAGCAATGTTTCTGCCCGTACCAGAAGCAACACGGCTACAAGACACAACAAAATTCAACATCTGCACCAAAAACTAAATGGATAAGTGCATGTTCAAATTAATAAAACTTAAAGCAATCCAACATTGAAAAATGCATACTCACTGACTGATACAACATTTGTCATGGAATATAATTTGTTTACAAGGGTTTACAGTTTGAACATTCTTGTTTGCTTTGAAGATCTGTGGTAAATTATTTATAGTCTCATACATGATGGCCATTAAAGTCACACAAAATGATACTCAAACTCAAATAAAACCAATTTCATATTATACCAAGCACAATTACCTGAGCTGTCATCCGCAACACCGCAGAAACTGAAAGTGTCGCAGCTAGTTAGCACAAAAACATAGAAACGTTGCCTTGTTATGATTGGCTAAATACTTTACATGTGAAATTAATACCAATTCTCACAGTTTGTGGGTTTGCTGTTGGGTCCATCAGTTGTCTACATCAGGGAAGAGCCATTGTCCTGCCGGGTTTACACTCTTAAAAATAAAGGCTCCAAAAGGGTGTTTTTGCAGTGATGCTATAGAATAACCATTTTTGGTTCCCAAACGAACCTTTCAGTGAACAATTCCTAAAAGAACCATTTTTAAAAACATTTTAAAAATCTATAGAACCTTTTTCAACTATAAAGAACCTTTTCTGCATTTGAAAGGTTCCATGGATGTTCAAGGCTCTTCATAGAACCATTGATGGCAATAAAGAACCTGTATTTTTAAGAGTGTAGCTTCAACCCCAATCAAACACACCTGAAACAAGTTGAAGTGTTGAAGTTGGCAGGAAGGTACTGTAGCTCTTGAGGAGCAGGGTCAGTTACCTCTGGTCTACAGCTTCTTTGCAAAGCATGACAGATGTCAGATCCACCAGTTGTCACTAAATTGTTACGCTAAGAGTGAAATCATCAGGGATCTTGTTAAAAGTAAACTTCAGCCACTTATTTCTAAAGTAGGGATCCTTCAGAGGGATTTATGGAGCTGAATGTGTCCTGTTCCCCATGAATACTTTTGTTCATGGTATGACCCCTAAACTTGGAGAACATCAAATAGTTTCTTCAACTTTGTTCTTCAACTTCAGCAAGATGGTAGAACACAGTTTAAGAGTAATTGCATTGTACTGGCATAATTGCATAATTGGATCATTGTTTTATCCATGCAGTGTGGCCTAATTCAGACAGGTCCAACATAGAACCCATGGACAATCCCACTATGGCCCCACTATCAATGCTGGCTGTTAAAACCTGTGCATCATGATGCCGTTGGGTAAAGCTTGCCAATCAGAGCTTTCGATTTTCTAGCCATTTTGTGTGTGAAAAATGCATCTGATAATCAGTGAAGGACTATCAGTCATTTGTAACACGTTTTCAAATACAGTATGCACTTGCTTTCATCATACGCAAAAGGCTTTTTGCCCCCCTTGATACCCTGTCTTCATAAACACGACATGAAAAAGGAGAGCTGACAGTTATTTGAAGGAACCTTCTCATGCTCTGGCGACTTGCGCGGGGTTATTAGATATCAGATGTATGTTCCTCTCTCAGCAGGCGGAGGTCTGTAGGGAAGTTTCACAGTCCATTAGTGTTACTGGACAGTGGAGTATGTCCGATCTGACAGCTCATCACCTCATATTAAAGCAGCTATTGAGATGGCCATTTCTGAGATGTCAGCTAATGAGCTGCGTCTCTATTCTCATTCAGTCTGTATGTGCTCGGCCCCAGAGGATGCTGGTGTTCACAAACCTCCACACAGGTCCAGTTATAATGGCATTCTTGCTTCTCTCTTTTTTTTCTCTCACTCTGCCCACCTCAATTTTTAACTTTCTCCATATGTCTTGCAGATCATTCCCCTAAATAAGGCTCGGAATTGCACTGACCATGTGATTTTTTGTATTGGCCCCTCTCTCTGGAGAATAGAAGTGGCCCAAGGCGAGTTGACAGAAAAGAAACAACAAAAGCAAAGGAAGCAGATAAAGAAATCTCTTCTCTGCCTTCATGTCTGCCTCTCTCTTTCTCAAATCACCATCAGTTCTCCTGTAATGAGTTGACTGTTGACACAAGATCTGTTTCAAACCCTACTGAGCTGCCTTGCTGTTTAATAGTGATAGATCGGTATATCTTCTTAAATTGGCCATTTTTAGATTATTGCATGGTTCAATAACTATGCCCGATTGGTCAATTAACCGAAAATTTAACTCTCTCTTGTGTCAGTTCCAAGACATACTTCAGCCTAGTCAGAGGATAATGAAAACTCTGAGAACAAAACGCCCTCAAACTAAAATAAGATTTGGTAGGGTACTGTATAAACCTTAAAAATCGAAATTAGCAAATAGATATTTCAATGAAGTCTAAAATAGGCTTGGTTTTGGATCAAAGTTTGTTTTTCTTAGTTTCTAACCTGCTGCCTGTAAACTGCAATCCTCATTAATGTTCATTTTAGATGAATGCAGGTAATAAAAGTGAATGTGCAGCCCCAAAGCTTTCCCAGAAATCTCATTTACAGTAAGTCAGCTTTATTGCAATGTCATATATGCCTAAAGTGTTTAAAATGCAATTGAGCCCTAACTAATGAGCTTTAAATGGTTGCATTCATATTGCAGTGCTACTAAAGTAATAGAGCTGCTGTTTAGACATCAACATGGGTCGTGTTCCCATCAGAATCTTCTCAGTAAACAACTTCATTCAGCTCTGTGCCTCAGACTTTAAAGTAATAGTTCACCCAGAATCATAATCCTGTCATTATTTAATCACTTTCATGTCATTCCAAACCTGTACGTCTTTGTTCCTTTAAAAGGAGATGTTTTGAAGAATGTTCCGGCTGCTCTTTTCTGTACAATGAAAGCATATAATGACCAAAAATAACAATGTGCAATGTTCTGAAGCTATACAAATAATATATCATTTTTGCATCAGAATTTTATAGGAGACAGAACTATACACTCACTGGTCACTTTATTTGGTACATCTGTTCAACTGCTTGTTAGTGCACATATTTAATCAGCCAGTCACATAGCAGCATCTCAATGCATTTAGGCAAGTAATCATGGTCAAGATGATCTGCTGAAGTTCAAACTGAGCATCAGAATAGAGTAGAAAGGTGATCTACATGACTTTGAACATGGCATGGTTGTTGTTGCCATACGGGCTGGTCTGAGTATTTCAGAAACTGCTGATCTACTGGGGTTTTCACACACAACCATCTCTAGGGCTTACAGCGAATGGTCCGAAAAAGAGAAAATATCCAGTGAGCAGCTGAGGGAGAAAATGCCCTGTTGATGCCTGAGGTCCGAGGAGAATGGCCAGGCTGGTTCGAGCTGATAGATAGGCAACAGTAACTCAAATAGCCATTCGTTACAACCAAGGTATGCAGAAGAGCATCAATTAATATGTTTAATCTTAAAGCAGATGGGTTACAGCATCAGAAGCACACACAGGGTGCCACTTCTGTCACCTAAGAACAGTAAACTGAGGCTACAGTTCGCACAGGCTCACCAAAACTGGAAAATAGAAGATTGGAAAAAGGTTGCCTGGTCTGATGAGTCTCGATTTCTGCTGCGACATTTGGATGGTAGGGTCATAATTTGGTGTAAACACCATGAAAGCATGGATCCATCCTGCCTTGTCTCAACGGTTCAGGCTGCTGGTGGTGGTGTAATCGTGTGGGGGGATATTTTCTTGGTACACTTTGACCCCTTAATACCAATTGAGCATCATTTAAGTGTGGCAGATTACTATACTCAGCTTGCCTTCACAGTAACTGGATCTCAATCCAATAGATCACCTTTGTGACGTGGTGGAACAGGAGATTTGCATCATAGATGCATGATGCTGTCATGTCAATACGGACCAAAATCTCCATTTCCAGCACCTTGTTGATTTTATGCCACCAAGAAATAAGCAGTTCTGAAGGCAAAATGGGGTTACAAACAGGTACTAGCAAAGTGTACTTAATAAAGTGGCCAATAGCTGCGTTTCCATTACAGATTTGCACAAAACATTACCAATATTTGATAAATGTCAATTAAAAAAAAGTATTGCGAAATGATGGCATGTCCATTAACCATTAATTATTATGTGGATACAACACCATTTTTCCTCTCGCAATAAGCCATTTTGGTAGGGTTATGTATATCACAGCCACTTCACTAGCCATTATATTTAATCGAAGGAGTCGTAGGCGTGTATCCTTACAGAAGCACAGACAGCGGATAGTTTTGCGAAATATTCCTTTTTCGAATTGCCTGAAAAAGCACTTCATGACAGCGTAAGAACCTTTTTGCGATATATGGGCATTTTTGCGAAATTGACGTGTTTGCATTAGGCATATTTTCAATTCGCAATTTCAATTTGTGTAAATTGAAGGGTAATGGAAACGCAGCTAGTGAGTGTATATTCTACTTTGCTAGTGTTGTAATATATACATTTTCTGCTATTGCTATTTTTTCAGTGTAACTGTTTGGTGTGCCTCTATTCAAACACTTTACTGTGATTTTGCCATGCCAGTATATTATTGTGCTATGATAACTTGGCCCTAAATGACACATAAAAACAAAACCAACTGGTTGTTTAATAAATTGGTTGGTGGAACATGTCAGTCAGACAGGCTTTTCCTGGTTAGTGAGCGTTTCTTGGCCACAATAAACAGCAGTCAGCACGCAAGTCAAAAGTCTAGATGCACAAGACTAACAATCCATTAATAACCCACTACTCACATATATAGCCCTGAATAAATTACTACTCAAGTTAGTGTATATCAAAGAGCTGCAGTTAGACGTCTTCTTACATAATATCAATGTCTGGGGCTTTATTTTTGTTTTTTAATAAGCATATTGAGGCATAGAAACCTTACTTTTCTTTGAGGGTTAGGGTTTGGGTTATATTCTACTATAAATGATTTGAAAACAATATTGTATGTCCCCATTTAGCTACATAAACGTGTGTATGTGTTGTTGTAAAACTGAATGAATAAGCATTCATCATTCATTATTCCTTGATTTTGTGCCAGTCGTGGATCTTTATCACAGTCCAGTTCTGCTGAATGCTAGTCACATCAGCATGTCCCATCATGTCCCATTTCTGAATTAGCAGCTTGAATGATTTTTCTCAGCTTAATATGCGTTTAAATTTACTTTTAGACTTGAACTGGAGAAAATGGAAGATGCTGAGAGTGTATATTTGTCTCTGTATACTCATGTGACCATAAATATGAAAAACAAATACTTCAATGCCTTATGGTGATTTTACGGCATAATATCAATGTTCCCAGTTCAAAATAAGCCAATGTTCCCAGAACACTATTGAAAAAGAAATCAAATCCATAAATCACTGCGCGATTGTTGTCTTGAAGGAATTCTTGCAGTGTTACTTTGATCCATTTCAGAATCATACTTATTGAACACGGATAGTACAGATCGAGCTCAGAACTGAAGGAATGTAATTAAGAAGCAGCTAGCGAGCCTCTATCCTATTACCTACAGCATTTATTTATCTAGAGACACATCTGCAGCAGCCTGTGTTTGGTGGCTGGGAAAGTAAATACACTCCCGAAGGTTCAAATCAATACATTGTGTGGATGCTGCATGTAGCATGTGACGCTGCATTAAGAACATTTTAGGCCATTACTGCTGTTTTATAAAACCAATTGGCCACTTGTGGCTGTACAGTGATTTTACATTTGAAGGTTTCTAGGCACTCAGCTTCATTTTCTTCAGTCACCCTTAAATCATACTTTGGCTTATTGATTTATAAAAATACTATTCCTTTGGGCTGTAATTTTATTGTAATTTTCCCATAAAACTGAAGGTTTCTTGGTCTCATGGTCTGGTCACTGACAGAAAACCTTGCCATTTGAAACATGTGCACATACAGTACAATGCACTAGACAGACTGCATGTTTTTTGATGTAAAATGAAACACACAGTACTTCAGGTCATCCACTGCTATCTTAATGGGCTGCGGGCAAACAAGGATCCTTCTCCCTGGAGAAATGCTGCTTTAAAATAGACTCTAGCGTGAGGATTTGCTCGAGATACAACCTGCTTGTCATGCTGAGGAAAGACAATGTGTTAAAAAAGAGCTGATAATGAGCTGTTGATGTATTCCACACAGCAGACACCTTTAACACCAATAAAATGAGCCCTTTTAACACCATAATACAGCTTGCGAATGGGATTTGGTAATTAATTTTTTTATTTTTTATTATATTAATTATTAATACAATTATTCATCCATTCAACTGCCTGTATGATAAAAAAGAAACTTGAACCTGTTAAAAATTTCACTTTCACAAATGGTGAACAGCTAATTGCATAATAGTATACTGGACAGATGAGAAACCAATATAGATATTCAACTTATAGATGATAAAACTGTTCTGACTTTAATGTCTAATCTGTCTCTGAGTTTGGTTATAGCACATGATTAAGAAAAAACACTTTTGTATAGCACATGATTAAGATTTTTTTAAATATATTAACTGTTCTGTGTCTAATCTGTCTCTGAGTTTGGTTATAGCACATGATTAAGAAAAAACACTTTTGTATATTGTATAGTTAACATTTTCCAAACAGAAAAAATAATCTTTCTACATTTAAAGAACATTAAGAAAGATGCTTTATGAAGAATAAACTAGAGACAAGCAGATTACAACCATTTAACATTAACATTAGTTAAACTCAACTAAACTAACTAGAACAAGCTCTATAGCAACCCATGAAAAACAAACTACACATTCTACTAAACTACAGTGCAAAACAGCAACCCACACATCACATCACAATCTGATGCTATGAAAGAGAGATGAAAGAAAGAGTGAAATGTTAATCAACAGTTAGATGGACTGATGGAGAGATTAAAAAAGGAAGAGCAGAAAAACCTACTGCTGTCAGTGCCATTGGTTTGCAGTGTGGCATAAGAGTCAAAAAAGTACACGCGAGGAAGAGTTTGAATATCTGAGAGAAGCCAGAGAAGAGAAGAGAAGAGAAGAGAAGAGAAGAGAAGAGAAGAGAAGAGAAGAGAAGAGAAGAGAAGAGAAGAGAAGAGAAGAGAAGAGAAGAGAAGAGAAGAGAAGAGAAGAGAAGAGAAGAGAAGAGAAGAGAAGAGAAGAGAAGAGAAGAGAAGAGAAGAGAAGAGAAGAGAAGAGAAGAGAAGAGAAGAGAAGAGAAGAGAAGAGAAGAGAAGAGAAGAGAAGAGAAGAGAAGAGAAGAGAAGAGAACAGAACAGAAAAGCGTTAGTCTATTGTAGATTACAATATTAAATATTAGTAATAGAATGAAAAATTAATTATTAATACTGCATTATCAAACATTTATTAATAACACAATTACATATCATCCCTTTGATTGAACTGAAAACTTTAAGGCTGTAATTAAGCCGCTTTAAGGTTTGTATTGTTTGTACCAGTTTGTAATTGTATGAAGCAATTCATTTATTGTTGTTGGTGGTGTTGTTGATGTTAATAATAATAATAATAATATCTATTTTTTATTCATTTAAATACTTTTTAAAATATTTATTTATTTATCCTTAGTAATTATTTTATTTTATTTTACTCACCCTCCCTCCACAGCTCAGAGATGAAGGGATCAGATGAGTGATGCAGGAGAGATGCAACATTATCATTCAATGGATCCATGTTCTTTATCAGCCACTCATCTGCCTTATAGTCCACCTGGCAGAGTAAGAAAGTATTATGACTTCATGTTGACTAGAAAACCAAGAAATGGAGAATACACCGTGGTAAAAAAAATAAAATCTGACCTTGCCAGCATAGTGTATAATGGAGAAGTCGGCCTCTTCTTTAAGCTGCCGCGGCCGCATGAACTTCGAGTGTGAACCCTGCTCAGCTGACAGCTTGTCCACAAATGAGCGATCAGTTGCCCTCGGAAACCAACACTCCTCATCCAACAATGCCAGGATGCCAGGAGGATGAGCCTGTGGAGCAAGCCAGTCAGAAACACTATAAAGACACTGCATGTCAAATCAGGTGGTTCTATATGATGTGAATCATGTAGATCTACACACAAACGCACACACTGACCGGTCTCTCAATGAGGTCGATACAGGGCTGAAGATCCAGACCGAAGTCGATGAAGCTCCACTCTATGCCCTCTCGCTGGTACTCCTCTTGCTCCAGTACAAACATGGTGTGATTGAACAGCTGCTGTAGTTTCTCGTTAGTGTAGTTGATACATAACTGCTCGAATGAGTTCAGCTGTTGAGAGAGAGAGAGAGACAAAGAGAGATTAATATTTATCAGCTGAGTAATAAACAATCATTAAGACTCTCAGAACTCACTCACCTGGAAGATCTCAAATCCAGCGATGTCCAGGATCCCGATGAACGAGGCCCCCTGACGCTGTCTGCGGTCCAAGGCTCTGTTGATCCGGTGCACCAGCCAGCGGAAAAGACGCTCATATGTGGCCTTCGCCAAGGCCTCCACTGCAAAATCAGCCTAAACACGCACACACAAATGAACAAAAACATAAAAATGAATGTTTCTATTGTACAGCATTGTTGAAGTAATTGTATTTGTCCTGCAATGAGTCACAAAAAGCCAATAAGAACACACTAACTGAACATGAAAAATTGTTTGCGAACCATTTTACTAATGTGGCAAATTTCAGAGTGGAACAGGATATTCACAGAGAGAAAAAGGTAGAGTGGGACTTTATTCATCTGGAATCGAATCGATAGTGAAAAGTGATCTCTTTATCACAGAAGTGGAAGTGTGAAGGTTGAAAAAAATGTGATGTAGAACAGTAGTTGTGATGAGGAAAGTAGTTTCACATTGGAGCAATTAATTATACTACCGTTCACAAGTTCTTGGTCAGTAACTCTTTTAATTGCTTTTGACCTTATTTTCACCAAGGCTGCATTTCTTTGATTTATTATTTATTTTAAAAAGGAATTTATTCCTTTGATGGCAAAGCTGCATTTTTGGCATGCTCCTTCAGAAATCATTCTAATGTGCTGATTTGCTTCAAGGAACATTTCTAATCATTATCAATGTTTAAAATGGTTGTGCTGCTTATATTTTTTTTCAGGGATCTTTGATGAATAGAGCAGCATTTATTCAAAACTGAAATATTTTGTAACATTATAAATGCCTTTACTGTCACTTTTGATCAATCTTTACTGAAAAACGTATTAATATTAGGGCTGTCAGTCGATTCAAATTTTTAATCTAATTAATTACAGGGTGCTGCGATTAATACATTTAATTAATCGCAAACTAAATTTTGCTGTGAAAATACCCCCAAAAGATAATTTAAAGCTATTATATAAAGTATGGAACATAGAAGATAATTCGAGAAACATCTCAGTATTTTTTGTTCATGCAGTGAAAGTCACTAGTGACCAAAACAGCTTAGTTACCAACAGTATTCAAAATACCTTCTTTTATGTTGTGCAAAAGAAAGTAAGTCATTCAGGTTTGAAAGTAAATGAGTAAATGGTGACAGAATTGATTGATTGATTGATTGATTTATTTTTAATAAATTAAATGATACTCTAAAGAAGAAACTACAACTACCAGCAGGTGGCGGTAAATGTATTTATGAGTCGATTCGTTTAACCGGCTGATTCATTCAGGAATTCAGTAAATGGCTCTCTTTATGAATGGGCTACTGAATCATTGATTCACACAATTCATTCAAAACATGGATTCATTCAGAAACTAAACATCGCTGTGTGGCTCGGAGACACGCACAACAGTTCTGCTGTGGCTTTATAGGTAATATTTTCATTGGAAAAAATGAACAAAATGCACAATATTGTGTTTAAATTTTGCACAATATTAACTTCTTATTTACTGAATAAAATCACATTT
Source organism: Sinocyclocheilus anshuiensis (assembly GCF_001515605.1). Classification (NCBI taxonomy): domain Eukaryota; kingdom Metazoa; phylum Chordata; class Actinopteri; order Cypriniformes; family Cyprinidae; genus Sinocyclocheilus; species Sinocyclocheilus anshuiensis. The sequence goes on from NW_015539980.1 coordinate 439,776, forward strand.
GCACTCGTGTTCTTCGTGACAAAAACAGCACTCCTGTGATATTGCACTTGCTGCTCGTGTGATATCACTTATCATACGATATAAATATGAGACAAATATTTTTGCCCCAATATCTTGAATTTTAGGGCATATCTGCATTTATGGAGTTGTTGCCCTACATCATATTTGTCAACAGTCAACTGTATTAAATGTAAGATGACATACAGGTTTGGGGGCGGGGCCAGTGCGTTAACTGCGTTAAAATATTTTAATCGCGTTATTTTTTCATAACTAATTAAGTTAACGCGTCAAACTGACAGCCCTAATATATATATATATATATATATGCGCACATGCACATTTATATATGTGCATATGCATGTATGAAGAGTTCAGATGCAAAAGCCTCTAAGTGCTGTTTGAAATTTTCTTCTAAAATGAGCAGTTTTATCAGGCTCCTATGTGTAGGTTCAGTAATTTTATGAATTATTAAGTTCAGAATTATGTTCGGTTATTTCACTTTAATGGCAAATTAGAAAATAACCTATTTCTTGCCATTAAAGTGAAATAACCAAACATAAACATAGGGGGCTGAGAAAAATGCTAATTTTAAAAGAAAATTTCAAATGGCAAATTTATTATAATTGTTTTTTCAAAGCAACAGTACATTTATTTTTGAAGCATTACTCACTATACTGTATCAGTCATATCATTTGCATATAAGTTTAATTGTATTTCTGCAGTGTTTACAGTATATTGAGTAGAAAGTTCGAGCTGCCAACTTGCCAACTTTGTACAATGCAAATGTACATCTTGGCAAAGCAGCGTTTTGTGCTTTGGTATGCATGAACACCCATGAGACTCACTCTCACTCTTATGTAATGTTCGGCTTCTGTGCACATATGCCAACATATTTACAACAACATATGGAGTACATAAAATATAAAATAAAATACAAATGTGCAGAAAGTCACCTGGATAAATAAATCTTTCTCTTATACACAAAACTGAATGCATAACATGTTTTATAAAAATGTGATTAAAGACATTAAATCACCAAATGCATGACACAACTACTGTAAATGAAATTCCTTACAGAAATGTCACTGCTGAAAAGGGCATTAGAGGCAGGGTGAAATAACACAGTAACTTACAGCTGATTCATAAAAATAACATTCTTTTATTGCTTAATTTCAGTGTTTGTTGAATATAATAAGGCTGTAATGACTCTGTATGATTGCTGGACATTTTCTGTGCTGTTTTATTACTCCGGCGGCATTTATATGCTCATACACACAGTGTGATACTGAATAATGGCTGAACAGAACACAGCTGGGTTCCTTAAACATCCTGTGTATTGTGAGTACATAAAATATAAAATACAATACAAATGTGCAGAAAGTCACCTGGATAAATAAATCTTTCTCTTATACACAAAACTGAATGCATAACATTTTTTATAAAAATGTGATTAAAGACATTAAATCACCAAATGCATGACACAACTACTGTAAATGAAATTCCTTACAGAAATGTCACTGCTGAAAAGGGCATTAGAGGCAGGGTGAAATAACACAGTAACTTACAGCTGATTCATAAAAATAACATTCTTTTATTGCTTAATTTCAGTGTTTGTTGAATATAATAAGGCTGTAATGACTCTGTATGATTGCTGGACATTTTCTGTGCTGTTTTATTACTCCGGCGGCATTTATATGCTCATACACACAGTGTGATACTGAATAATGGCTGAACAGAACACAGCTGGGTTCCTTAAACATCCTGTGTATTGTAGCGTCTGCGTAAAATCATGGATGGTCTTTGGGGTTTATGGCTTAAGAGACCCCTTTTAGCCTTTGACATTTGTGTCCAATTACAGTCCTGACCACAGATCATGCATTTATATAGGTGCTAAATTGCCAAATAATTCTCCCCACTATCAAGGAGATGCTAAGCAGTCTACCACTATCATCTCCCCAACTGACTTCAAACAGTTTCCAAAGACAAGTAAATGACCCTCCCACGGTGCCAGGCATCCGATGGGCCTTATTAAAAAAATCTTAATCATGTGCTATACAAACGTTTTTTTTGTTCTTAATCATGTGCTATAACCAAACTCAGAGACAATTCAATTAATCGCAATGAATCTTTTGACAGCACTAATATATATATATATATATATATATATATATATATGAGGGCTGACATTGTGCTTTGGTATGCATGAACACCCATGAGACTCACTCTCACTCTTATGTAATGTTCGGCTTCTGTGCACATATGCCAACATATTTACAACAACATATGGAGTACATAAAATATAAAATACAATACAAATGTGCAGAAAGTCACCTGGATAAATAAATCTTTCTCTTATACACAAAACTGAATGCATAACATGTTTTATAAAAATGTGATTAAAGACATTAAATCACCAAATGCATGACACAACTACTGTAAATGAAATTCCTTACAGAAATGTCACTGCTGAAAAGGGCATTAGAGGCAGGGTGAAATAACACAGTAACTTACAGCTGATTCATAAAAATAACATTCTTTTATTGCTTAATTTCAGTGTTTGTTGAATATAATAAGGCTGTAATGACTCTGTATGATTGCTGGACATTTTCTGTGCTGTTTTATTACTCCGGCGGCATTTATATGCTCATACACACAGTGTGATACTGAATAATGGCTGAACAGAACACAGCTGGGTTCCTTAAACATCCTGTGTATTGTAGCGTCTGCGTAAAATCATGGATGGTCTTTGGGGTTTATGGCTTAAGAGACCCCTTTTAGCCTTTGACATTTGCATATAAATTACAGTCCTGGCCACAGATCATGCATTTATATAGGTGCTAAATTGCCAAATAATTATCCCCACTATCAAGGAGATGCTAAGCAGTCTACCACTATCATCTCCCCAACTGACTTCAAACAGTTTCCAAAGACAAGTAAATGACCCTCCCACGGTGCCAGGCATCCGATGGGCCTGGCTGACCAGCAAACTACAACAGGCTCACATAACACACACACACATAAAGACCTTTTCTTTATTTAGACAATAATCAATCAGTTACAAATGTATCTGGTATATGCATGTGTTGTTTGTACGTTTCCCTATTAGATTAGCTGAGTTACCACTCGTTATTTGTATTAGTTAAGCCCTAAATGCTGATATTCAGGTGTATGAATGTATCTCTGGTTTAATATATTCTAAATGTTTCTTTCTTGGTATTAATATTACCTGCTCTTTATTCCTCAAACAATGATGTACAGTATGTGATTGTGAAATGCATCATACGATTTGTACTATATTTTGGGTTAAAACTGCACCAATTCCAGATCGACCCATAAGCATGCAAATGGGCCATAAAGGGAGACAAAGGAAACTTCTCCCGCTCAAAAATTCGCGCCTGGTATTGGCTATTCCACCCAAAGGTGGGTCTGAATAGAAAACCCTCAAAAGTCATTAGCGCGAAATGATCTTTGCTCAGAAAACCTCTTCTTTTGAGATGACACTAAGACTTCTCAAGACTGTCCTCTGGAGTTTGATTTTCCGGCAGTTTTTATCTTCAAGTAACTTCGATCCGCTGTGGACTTTCCTATCTTCAGAAGAAGACAAAGAAAACTTCCAGCTCACTTCTAAGAGAACTCATCAAGAACCGTTGTCTACCGCAGTGTTTCCCAACCTTTTTTTAGTCGCGGCACCCTTTGGAAATTTTAACATAGATATAGTTTCATTTATTAAATCCCTTATATTCACAACTGGCTGTCTCTGTGCGTTGCTCACAATTCGAAGTCACTGAATGTTTGATTCCTTGCTACATGCTAAATTACTGCTAGCACTGCATAAAGAAGGAAAGCTACTTTCCTTGGCCAGGAAAATAATCTTTCCTTGAATTGATAAATGATTATATTGTCTGCTCGGTGGACGGACAGATCAAATAATTAACAGTTAATTCTAAGATTTAATCTAAATATTTATTATTAATCATAACCAGTTATAATTAGTCATAAATATTTCCCTTTTGAGCTGATTTACTACAGTGTTGTGTTTAGAACTGCATTACACTATAGAAGAATAGGAATAGGAGGGCTAGTTTCAGATATTCAGCATATCCGCATTGCATTCTTATTATGCATGTACATATATGTATTGGAAAAAATATTAACATTTTTCCAAAGGTTGAAATCACATTTTATTTACGATTTATTTTATTAAATTAATTTTAAGTCAACAATATTAATTTTGTCTTACTTTTAAAAATTCCACTTTGCTAGATAAATTTGCAGAAAACTACATATTATAAACATATTAAACGATATTTAAAGAAAATAAAAATGTATCTTTTAGTTGACAACCTCCTGAAAAATAAGTGTTAGTGCCTTACTAAGCAACAGTCCTAATTAATAATGCTGAACTTGACCAGAGCATATTTACGAATGTCTGGTCTACATTTTTTCTTTAAACTACAACACAATTATTTTATTTTATTTTATTTTATTCATCAATTGATTGATTGATTCTTTTTTTTTTTTTTTTTTGCAGTCTAAACGGTGCATAACATAATTGACCTTATTATTCATATCAAATTCTCATTTATTTATATATTTATTTTGTGGATGTTTATGGGATTTGTGATTTGCCCTTGAGGTTTTTAATATTATCTGGACTTCTGCAGCTTTCTTGTCTGTTCCAACATATCGCACTATGTTGCTATAATAATATCCATCTATCCCATGTTCATTTCTTTTTCGAAATTAAATTACGAAATTAAATTAAATATTAAAATTAACTTACCATGTAGTTTGTGCAAATGTTTCATAATTTGTATAGTTTAGACCCCAAAATAACAAAACAAATAACTGAGTTCACAAACATAATCACTAACATCTTTGTCAGAACAAATATTTATGTCGCTTATCTTCAAAAATTTAATTGATATCCTGCAGTAACTCCAGTAAAATCCCCATCAAAGTCACATAGAGTGGGAAAAATTGTGATTAAGGGTTAAATTGAAGTCATACGGAGACTGTGATTTGATGTTTGAGATCAAGATATTTTAGGAAATGTGTGAATACCTTGCTTTTAATTCAATTTGAAATGTGGCTTTGGTCAATAAATGAGTAGATGTAGAAATGTGTAATACTGTAATATCTCTGAAGGTGCTATACTTTTTAAAAAACGATAATTACATTTATTGATTTTGCAGACACTTCTAAAGCAATTACAACCTGGGTATATTTTATCATGCGAGTTCCAGGAAAACCAAATCAATGACCTTGGCATGGCTAGCAATGCTCTACCAGCGCAGCTACAGTTACTATAGTTAATTTACTATACTTAGTTTTAGTATATATATTGTAAGCCCTTGAATACAAGATTTGGTGAAATTAGCTCAAGTTGTCCACATAGATAATGCGCCAGGCAGATATTTGGTGGAACAGAACTTTATTTCTCAATAAGGTGAGGGAGAGGGGATGGGGAAAACTGCAACTAAAGCCTTTCTTCCTTCTGTGGTTTCTTCTTGGGGCAGCAGATCAATCTCTCTGAAGGGAAGACAGAAGAGATGGCGGGTTAGTTAAAAGGTGTTCAGGCTACTCACGACCCCACTGAGCCTCCGTCCTCAAGAACTTGTCCCGTGTCTGGGCTTATGCCCGGTTCAGACTACACGATTTTAGCCCGATTTTGCCATGATTTACTTGACGTAGGGTGTCGTGGGGATTCATAAACGACAATGGGCATCGGGACGCAAGATTCCATCGTTTCAGCTCGTGTAGTGTGTCATAGTGGACGACAACCGATTCCGCGTCTGCGATGCTTCACAACATCATGACAGAAAGACTAGCATGTTTAATTTTTTTTCCGTCGTCCACGACGAGTTCTGTCACATTGGTGACGTTGACCAATAGCAGCACAGAAGCTCTTTCATACACATGTTTCAAACATGGCAAAATGAAAGAGAGATGATGGTGCTGCTAGGTGGAATTATGAGATGGAGGAAAGGTTCGTGGAGCTGTGGCAACAGTACTCCTGCCTGTATGATGTGCTATCGAGGGACTACCATGACAGAACAAAGAAAGAAAAATGCTGGCGAACTATAGCGGAAGCGCTTAAGCAATGTTTACACTCTTGTTTTCAGAAGTCAGTCGCTAGTTCTGCCTTCTCGATGACATCACACACGTCGTTAAAGACGGCACGCGATGAATGGTCGGGAAGCAACGTGTAGTCTGACATGTTTCTTTTCCACGACACGACAAGATTTTAGGAGTCAAAATCATGTAATCTGACACAGTGACTATTGTGACCGACAAAAATATTGTGTAGTCTGAACCCAGCATTAGGGTGATTCAGCATCTGCTCGTCTCCCCAGCTGAGCCACTACTGAGGCCTCTCTGTTCCCTTTTATGTGGTGCTTGTTGATTGTCCCTAACAGCCTGCAGCTGAGGCTCCCTGTTAGAGGGGAAAAGGTGAACGCCTGTGTTGGAGCTATCCTTGGTCCTGAACCCTCTTACTGGGTGGCCCAGCCCTTGTTTCTTCCTCTGATGGAGCTCTCCATGGTACTGAAGGTGTTCAAGCCGCTTTTTTGGGGGACCATACATCTTTCTGGCCACCACAATATTCAGCTGAGATAAACGTTGACAAAATGTTAATTAAACGTCATCCTTTAAACAAACACAACAAATAAGAATATTATTAAGGGTTGTGTAGATGTTTTAGACCCTTAGAATCAAAATGGGTAAATAAATAAATAAATAAATAAATAAATAAAAAGTGGCATTTATTTTTTTATTTTTTATTTTTTTTGTTTACTTACAGCAGGGTTGAGACTACAGTTTTGTTCTGGACTCTGTGAATTCAAGCTACTGTTTTAGCCCCTTAGAATCAAAATGGGTAAATAAATAAATAAATACATAAAAAGTGGCATTTATTTATTTATTTTTTATTTTTTTTGTTTACTTACAGCAGGGTTGAGACTACAGTTTTGTTCTGGACTCTGTGAATTCAAGCTACAGCTCTGGTCGAATAACTGACTCTCCTTAAAGGGACTGTGATAGAGCCACTGTCAAGTTATTGTCATACCTCACCAAATTAGTTCAACAAGGCAAGCAAACACTTAAATGTCTTTGTAATCCATAATATTGATTACATGAATTAGAGAACTAATGAGCATGAAACAACGGCTCAGCAGAACACAATCAATCTGATGAGCCGTGGTGTTGAGCATTGAGCTCTGCCTTATCTGCTGAACGTAACAGCATCACATCACTTTGAGACTCACTGGAGCCGCTCTCTAGGGATGTGTGCAAACCCTATAACCCTGACACAGTCACTGTGTGTGGCACCATCCTAAATTAGCCTGTTCTCTCTGAGAGCGAGCAATTACAGTGAACTCCCAAAGGACTCATGCTAGAAGAAGGCCAAAGGGACCTAATTCAAACCTGAAGCACTATTGCACTCTTCACCTAGCCAGTCTTTGCATTTGCACTTGTCATCACTGTATATAGCATTACTCATAAATGACTGGAAATATTAAAAGCGATTAAGACCGGTGGATTCACTCACCCTCAAGTCAGCAAAGCCCCCAATCTATTTACAGGATATAAGGACAGAGCTTTATACATCAGAAATTGATTGGATCTATTGGGTGTTACATACAGAATGGAGCCATGCAATGAGTTAAAAAATAAGACATTAGTCGAAAAACAAAGTAGCTCCAGCAGTGGATAATTTTGATTAAAGGCTATAAAGATGTGCCTTGTTTCTTGGAAAAATGTGCATCAATAAATCATTCATAATGAGATTGGGAACGTGTATTAGGATTCAAATGTCATGTTGCCTTTAATAGTTAAAGACGTAGATTCTTGGGGCACTTAGACTAACGCTCCCGCTTATTTCATTGCCTCCTTCCTTGTTTCCACTGAGAAAACAGACCACAGATTAAATTAAAGCAGCAAGAACACGTTCCATTTCTTGCATTTGTGCACCATGTGGAATAGAATGAGTGCACATGTTGTTTCTGTGAAAAATGAGACCAGGACCATTGTCTCATGTTCAGATTCAGGGTTAAGATCGCAATCTCTTGAAATGGTGAATTGAGACGGCTTCTAGGTCACACTGCTCGTTTTAATGAGTGTGTGGCTGAGAAAGTCAGGTTGTAAGTCTCAGTGGCGTATTTGACTCTGAAAGGAATCAAGTGCAAACTCCCATGTTGATCCAAACTCAACCTAGGTTCACTGTAAATACATCCCTCTGCCTACATTGCTCAAAAACTGCAAACACATGCCTACACACATTTCTCTGCAGTTCCAGGTGAAATGAACAGAGGCAATGAAACACCAACAACTTTTATCCCTTTTCACACAAATTATGATTAAAGAGGCAGATTATCGATGAATAAAGCGTTATTTTGTGCCATTCCTTGCACAATACTGTGTTATGACCTTAAACGACTTTTACGATTGTGCAAGATTTGTGAACTATAATACATTTTAATGATTGCATCACATAATCCGTATTGCTATTCTGACAGAGTTTTCTCGGTAACTCACCTGGTAAAATGAAAGCAGGTTTTGACCCTCCACAAAAGAGCTCAAAGCCTCATATAAGAAAGGTAAAATGCCTTGGTTGCTTCAGCAAATGCATTTTAATCTCACGTTTGCTTTTGTTAACATTATCAGTTTTAGGTTTAGGCTAGGGTTTAGTGTTGGTGGTACATTCGTTTTAAATGCGAGCATTAACCTTTCAGCGCCACATGCTGGATATTTCATTTCTGAACTACCATGATACACACAACAAACTCTGTAATAAACCATTGCCACAATCACATTTTGGAGAAAACTAAACACACTGTTTTAGCTCCAGACACTGCAGTGAAATTTGTTACAAGCAATGCAATATCATTTTGCAACCATTTTGTATCCATAGGCACATATTTTCATGCCATTGTGCTGTTTAATAAACCGCATCTGCATTGAAGAAAAAATGCTATTGCCTCATGTGGATGTGTCATCTGAAAAGTGCAGTAAAATGCAGACAGAGTCACGCCATGGACTGCCAAAGAGTCTAGGTTGCCCAAACCAATATGACTCAGAATCTTTCCTCAACAGTAAATGTTTAGAAGAATGTTCATGCTGCTCTTTTCCAAACTTAGGCACATTAGAAAAACATGCATCTAGTAAAGTAGTGTGCATTGCGATTTTCCCCCCTCACCTTTTCTTTTGTTAGTAGACTGTTATTATTCTTGAAAAGAAAACTTATCTCGTGGCAGTGCCATGTGTGTGTTTGTGTGTGTTTTGTAATTGCCCAGGTCTTCCCCTGAGTGCCAATTAGCATTTATATCGGTGAAGCAGGTATGACCCAGGGGTTTGACAAAACTGATGATGGTGGCGAGAACAATCTGGCTGCTGTATGCAAGCAAATACTACTAGTGTTATCAGCACAACCCATGACAGTTCGGTAGTACATGTTAACATCATGTTGGAGATAACAATATCCTCGACATCCATGTAGTCTGTGCAGTGGTTTGTGCTGTTGATTTATTCATGTTTTGAAGAGACACAATATGTGAATCTCTCTCTCAGATGTGCAAATTTTGTAATGCTGTGAATACTCATCAACAGAAAGTAGTTGCACATCTGCAGTGTGAAGGTGACAGTGAAGCTGGAATAAGAAACTAGTTAAGCTACACTGAAAAGATGGCTCCGAACAGCACTGCAAAAATAACAAGATTTTAACTAGATTACATTTTCTGAAGAAAATCACTGTAAAAGTACTGTTTGGTAAGAACATTCCAAAAATGTTGGTTACCAAAATTATCAAAAATTCTTCTTTTGTGTTCTGCAGAAGAAAGAAATGTATACAGGTTTGGAACGGCATGAGAGTGATTCTGCTAACTAAAAATGAAGTTAACAGTTAACTTCAATTAACTAATGCATATAGCTCAAACTTGAGATGCATTTAGTGTCATGTCCATAAATCTCTTCACTTTCTCTGTCCATATTTCCATTTTTACCTTTTGATCCTCCACGTCTTTCTTGTTTTCGGTCTTTGCTCACAGGAATATTACCTTATTCTGTCAGTGCAGATCTACTTTCTCTGTCCATATTTCCATTTTTACCTTTTGATCCTCCACTTCTTTCTTGTTTTCGGTCTTTGTTCACAGGAATATTACCTTATTCTGTCAGTGCAGATCTTCACAGGTCTGCTAGCTGATCCCAGCTCTGTGGCCGTAACTATTCAAGCCCCAGAGGACTTTTCTCTCTGATCTCTTGTCCATCAAAGGAAGTGCTCGGGCAGAGCAGCGCTGACCGGCAAAGCCTCGTTCTCTTACATGTGATGCAGTCATAAGACCAGACCCTTGCCCTTCAGTGTGTGACCGTTGTCTCTGATCATCCATCCATCCATCCATCCATCCAGCCAGCCATCTACACTGTAAAAAACTGACCATGAATTTAAAAGTAAAAGACTGTAAAAATGCTACAGTAAAAACCTGTTAAATGGTAAACGGTAAATTCCCTTACTATATACGGTGAAAAACTGTATTGGACATTACATGTATTGGACATTAATTTTACCGTAGTATACCGATTTTGGAAGTGAAAAATACCGTATAATTTACAGTGAATAACTGTAAATTGACATTCCCAGAATTCCCTGCGTTACATTTCAAATTTGATGTTAGTGTAGGGTTAATGTGTATTCATGTGTGTATGTATAAAATATTTACATTTTAATGATGGTTTAAAATGTTTAAATATTATTATTTTTTTAAATATTTTCTTTTTTTAAAGCTGCTGTCAAAAATGAAATTAAATCAAATAATAAAAATATTAATAAATACTGTGCATAAAATCACATGAGTTAATATTACATTAAATAACTTTTACAAAATAATTAATTAATTAATATTAAATAAATAAGTAAATTTATTATGTGAGTAAATGCAGTAAATTAAGTACATTAAAGTTGTTTTCTATGACTTGCAGTCCAAAACAAAGAATAAAGCATGAACCGTGTGGAGTTTATCCAACTGCTAAGCCTCCAAGTCTACATCCAAATGAAGTGAAAAGTAAATCCATAATTGCTAAACAGGTTCATATCTTTCCATTTTTCATATCTTGTTTCCTTTGTTGTGCAGTATATATGCATGACAAGCATACAAAAAGAATTGAGATGAATATGAATCTAAAGAACCCGTTTAATTTAACCCCAGTGCCTGGGGATAAGCACTGGGTTATATTGGATCATTTTTATTTATCCCGAACACTGAGCGTATTTTGTCTTCGTCTGTAGTTTATCAGCTGTATCAGCTTCCATGGAACTCATATAAATATTACAACATAGCCAGCCAGAGGCACTTTAACTGCTCATTATACGATAAAGCACCTTTGAAAAACAATGCCCAGCTTTTCTGCATTGGGGGAAAATACGTGTCAGGCTGTGTCTCATTTTGGTGGTTCTGGAAAAGAAGTGGATTGACCCCCTTCCTACAGAAACGGAATCTAAGCTTAAGATAAAAATCGACCTGGTGAGAGACACCATTGTTCTCTTCACTTTTCTTCATGCCTTATCTTCCTGTACCAGAGGCTGTGAACCTATAGGATCCAACAGTGACGACTTTAGCACACACTCATGTCTATCATAGATAGATTCAAACCGCATGGAGGAGGTAATACCCAATTCAGATTCAAAGGATTTAGAAATGGCCTCTGAAATGAGATGAGGATTACGGGAACTTAACATTTGAACAGTTTTTGATATCTTAATATTTTAGGAAACTAGATTTTTCTTGCTAAGGTTTAAAAGTTGCTAAGGTTAAAAAGCCCACCACAAGACTCTATGACATTTTGATTTACCAAACAGAGCAAATTGGCATGAGAGCGCAATCCCATAAACGCACTGGTGGAAGTCATGCAGGTGATTTGCTGACAATGCACACATTAAAGAACACAGAAGCCATCTGCTCACTTCCATAAAGACCAACGCAATCCACCAAGAGCAGCGCAAATTAGCGTAGCGCAAACAAGCAGAGCGGACAATATGTGCATGTAATCTGCTAACAACACGGGTAAAAATGGGTTAAAACATAATTTTTTAGGTGTTACAAATGGCGCAAATACCAGTAAATTCACATCCGTTAGTAAATCATGTTGCGTGATTCATTTAAATACTCTCCTCCCATAATTTTGAAAAGGAAACTTGTACAAATGCATATGCAATAAGGTCAGCTGCAAAAAAAAAAAACTGTTATTCCACGCCTTTTCATTTCTAATTTTTTACTGTGTGCATTTAGTAAATCCTGACAGTAGTTTTTGAACTCTAAAAAAGGCTTTGCGCTAGCTGGCCAAAAAAGTCCAATCACTTTAAAAGTAATTTCACACCTCTTCTCAACACAACACACAACTTCAGGTACCGTTCATGACCGCTGCATGCCAGTGGTTATGGTTATGGCTAATCCAAAGTTTGAGCAATAATTTTTAACCACTTATAATATTTAGCTTTAAAATCCATGTAAACCAAAAGCAATTCTAGTGAATGTTGTTTCAAGTGCAACCAGCCACATTGTAGATATTGTAAAATATGTGCTTGTGGCAACACCATTATTACGTACCTTACTGCACATTTAGCAATTTCGAAGTGAAATGTTCAGTGAGTGGCGTTAAAATGCATGTTCAATACGTGTTTATTACATTGCTTCAGGTATGCTTCAGGTGAGTGTCACTAAAAGGATACAAATGGCATTCCCCCTTCACCAAACCCAACCCTAAACCTACCGGATAGTGTTAATGAATGTAAAATTATATAAAAATTAATTCGCTGATGCAACCATGCTATTTTAACTTTTTCATACATGGGTTTGAGCTGTTTTGTCGAACCGTAGTTTCGTATTGTATTCGTAGTATTCGTATCGGAGCGCTTCACCTTTCAAGTGCAACGACGTATCGTGTGAGATACCGAGCAAACTGAGTTAGAAAACCCCGTAACACTTTAGAATAGGGACCAGTTCTTAACTAGCTGCTTATTAGCATGCCTATCATTAACATAGGCTATTGACTGGCACATGGCGCCATAGTTTCATCACTTTAGAGGGTCGCAGTGACCGTCTTTTTGTAGGAAAGGACCTGTCATAGTTTAATGAGTGGGAAGATGACATGAAGCGACTCGAGGTTAGCTGCATTGAAAACAGATGAGCGCTCATGTGCATATATAGCTCCCGATCAGGGCGAAGTTCACGGGATTTTGTCCACAGAATGATAAGAGCACACGTTTTTGCATATTATTTTATTTCACACTCAGTATTTTAACTTAAACGCTGCAAGCCATGCATACAACGCCGGACATGACAGGTTTTCTGATACGCAAAACAAGTACTTTAAAGGAATTCCTTAGCTTATTGCCATTATTGTGGCAGCCAACAACAGCCCAGCTTAACCCTCCGCACATTTTTAGTTATATTGAAAAAGTTTCAATTCAGTCTATCTTTTTTACCCCGTTTCAACATGGATTTCTATAGAGACCTGCAGTAGCTGTCGGGCAAGATGGCGGATAGCAGCGGCGGCACGTAATATCAGTTCAAATCGCCTGTCAATCAAGCTCTTTGCGAACGGTCAATTACTCACCCTCATGTCGGTCCAAACATGTAAGACCTTCGTTCATCTTCGGGACACAAATTAAGATATTTTTGACCCTGCATAGACAGCAATACAACTGAAATGTTCCCAAGTAGCTCTCTGACCCTCCCAGCAAGGATTGAGGAAACGTGCTGCGGAAAGCACGCGCATGCATCGTGTTACTCTTCAAAATGGCGCTATAGGGTGGCGCGGAGGGGAAGAATTGTTGAATACAGTTGTTATTTTTTGTTTTATTTGCACACAAAAAGTATTCTTGTAGCTTCGTAAGATTATGGTTGAACCATTGATGTAAATGGATTATTTTAACGATGTCCTTACTACGTTTTTGTGCCTTGACCATGGTAGTACCCTTGTTGTCTATGAAGGGTCAGAGAGCTCTCGGATTTCATCAAAAAAAATCTTAATTTGTGTTCCGAAGATGAACGAAGGTCTTACAGGTTTGGAATGAAATGTAACACATTAATTTTGTTAGTCGAAAGTGTTTGTCGTCAGTTGCGTTAACTAAGAGCCATGCAAAGAGGTGTTTTCAAAGCACAGATGGTCCAGTTCAGTATGGCGTGCCTGTTCCTTTCTGTTGGTCTCTTCTGACCTACTTTCTTTGAGCTAAGGGTGATTCCTGAAATTCAAAAAGCAAAATGTTATACATACATATTTTATTTTATTTCAGTTAATGTTTATTTTATTTCAAGTACATTTTTAATGGTTTTCAATTTAGTTTTAGTTAAAATAACCCTGTTTTGAAGAGAAAACAAGAAGAAAAAAAAAGGTTTAGAACAATATGAGGATGATGGAATTGTCCTAAAATTCCCTTTCTTCAGTCTTCACACGTGGCTCTGCTCTCTGAGCGGGCGCTTCTCGTACTCTCAGATGCGAGTGGAGGGAAAGAGCGCTGGATGAGGGGGAGGAGGAGGCAGAGAGAGATAAAGGGAGGGAGGGAGAAGCAAAGCAAAGACTCAGAGCAGAGAGACAGGAGCAGGTGCTTTGGTTCCCCATCTTTAGGATGAGACACAAGAATCTGAGTATTCAGCCATTCTCATCTGGAAGAGCAGCTCATGGGATTGTTCTCCTGAAGAGCGGCACACATCTCGCCACCTACTGTATTGTTAGCACATGGAGGCTTCTCAGTTTGAATTATGGAGGATTTTAGCAATATTAGGAGTCTTAGTCCAGAGAAAGGTAAGCTTTCACACTCTTCTGAGAACAAAAATAGCTATTTCAATTAAACAAGGCAAATGAGAAATGGAAGAATGGTGGGTGTTTTTAAGTAGGAGTTCTTGTGTACACCTCTCTCTTTCCCATGAGAGGATTTTTGTCTTCAGTGTAATTTCTCTATTTTTATCTCATAATGTCCCTGTGCTTCACACCATAAAGCCTCTGTAAATATGTTATAACACTGTGTGTATGATTTTATTTGCACTATTTAATTGGCAAAAACATTCACTGTAAAAAGTGAACATGTGCAGCCTTAAAGAGCTATTTTTACCTGCTTTTATTATTGAAGCTTGATTCGTGCATATTAAATATTTCTGACTTGAAATAAACCAGTTAGATTTTACCACATAAAGCACATTTCTAGGATAACTGACAGAAACATTATTTACAGCGCCAGTGTTTAAGATTATGTCATTTTCTCCCAACTCCCAAAGTTACTTACTGAATGAAAGTGGTTTTATATTGGGTAGAGATCTGATGACTGTACTGGTTAAAGCATGAGATGAGGGATGAGATGTGTTGCTTTTGTGCAAAAGAATGCTGCGATATCAGTTTAATTAGATCACCATAGGAATATGAAAACCAAAAGCATCCGCAAACAAGCGAAAATCAGTTTGGGAGAAATAAAAGAACTGATTCATTCAGGGCTTTTCAGAGATAAGTTTAACAAAGCAAGACAAGCTGAGTTTGCAGTTACTGTACGTCACAGACGCACATCTGTGTGCAACAATGGTCATAATGACATCTCAGAAGGCACTGTGAGGTCTTGATTGTTCATTGAAAACATAATTAGAGTAAACATAATAGCAATTATAAGCATAAGTGTAATTATTTACAGTACTAATCAAAAGCATAATTGCAAATATAATAATAATAATGATCTAAATTTAAATTATAAACATAATCATAACCAAAAATGTAATCGGAATTGTTACTGTAATAGCAATTGTAATTGCAATAGAAATCATAAGTGTAATAGTTGACATCATAGGAAAAACATAACCGCAAAAATAATTGTAATCAAAATTAAAAACAATCACACACAATACAGTAATTATAAGCATCAGTGTAATTGGCATCGTAATTGGAATTGTTAACATAATAGCAATTGCAATCAAACTTGTAAAATAATCAGAATTAATCAGTGAAGTGCAAACATATTTTTTTATTATAATCTGTAATAATTAGGCCTTGTTTTAAATGACCTTAAGAACAAACTAGTTCAAGACCGATGTTAGAAAACCTCAGAAAGAAAGAGGCAAACTGAATAAAATCACTCTGGGTTGCACTGAATTCAATGATGAACTGTCTTTAACTGAAAAATTTGTGTTTACTATTGTCATTTTGCATTATTGACACTATTTTCCTAATTAATGCTGTTCAGTTGCTTTGACACAATCTGTATTGTTAAAAGCGCTATATAAATAAAGGTGACTTGACTTGACTTGACTTGACAACAGAGTGTTGATACTATTGGATTTTTCTCGTTTTTACTGCACTGTTGCGACTGCAGTCTCTCGGTTTCCTACCTGTGATGCTCTAATGGTGCACACTATGAACACTAGCTTAAAGAATACTGCAAGCATCATCGCCTTCCACAAAACCAATCCAAAATAGAAGTGCTCTGACATCCTGAAGTTTTGAGCACCCTTCATCTTTTCAACGCAAACCCACTGCTTCATATCCGACTGTCACGCTTTCTCAAGATTCCTTAGCATGTACCTGTGGCCCTTGCGAGCCTCCTGTCAGCTGCATCTGCACACTGTGTTCATGGCGTGACTCCCGTCTGAAAAACAGAAGCTGCTTATGGACTTCTCCGATTATGCTTCCATCACTGACGGCTTTTCAAACACGGTTGTGTTTTCCTTTGGAGGGTCTATAAAACAAAACTTTAACATGTAAAACTGGTTATTTTGCAGTACAGAGAGTTTACAGTACATCTCACTGTGGTGGCACATGCAATATTCTGTTTATCTGTTTTCATTTCAAATCTGTAGACATCTTTTTTCAAGTAATTGATCACATGGGATTATAGGACTGTCATGGTGTTTCCACACTGGAGCTTTTGTTGTGCACTCGAGTCAGTTTGGTGTCAGTGCTTGGTTCATTTGGTTGGTGTGAGAGCTGTTTTTGAAACTTGGGTAAGCACTATTGAATTATTTCCTTGAAAAGATGGTCTAGAGTAGCTTTTCACAGTTCACTATTGGTGAAAAAGTAATCTAGCCTAGAAAGCAGAAGTGAACTTCTACTGACGACATACAGTTTGCCTGTTTTAATATAATGCATTTCTTATGGTTGCATGTCTAAGCAGAAACGTCCTTTTATAGTGCAGTTTGAATCCTGAATCTCTTGCTGTTCATCCATGGAAGACAGAAGCACAAGTTTGTGTGTGTTAAGCTTTGGTCGTAATAACAAAGAGACAAAAACATCACAAACACTGAGTCATGTCTAGAGTGATAAACAGCTGCCTCAAGTATGCACAGTTGTATTGAAGTTGGTGACAGATATATACAAAAAAAAAAAAACTCCACATCTCAATAAAACCTTCACCTTTTGTCTATACTGATACAGCACATTAATACTAAAGATAGCCCCTACAACATTTTTAAGATCCCAGGGTCACCATTGTGACACCAGGGTTTAAATTAGATCGAGAGCAGCACATTCAGTCTAGAAAACAACTCTCTCTCATAGCATACTGCTTCCCATTTATTTGTTTGCCTATCCTGAGATACAGCTTTTGAAGACCTCACACAAGTATTTCATTAGAATGTCTCTGAGAGAAATTCCTCAGTGGAGAGGATGTCAGGCACTGGCATCTGAATACCACTTCAGGCATCTACAGACTGCAAATACCCAGCTGAAAAGATGCTAGAGGTGAGAAGCATCACTTAACCAAAAGACTGCTCAACTTTTGAGAACTCTGACACTTTCTTCGATGGTTCTTTGAGCTTTTTCCTTGATTACTGCACGCTGAAATGCCTCTTCTGTTGTGCTTTGAGGCGATCAAGCTCTATTCAGCATATCCTGCCTAACATGATGTCTCTCTCTGGTAGGGAAGAGGAAGAAAGGGCTGTTTTGTACCTGAGCAATGGTGTCATTAAATTTGACAGTGGAGAACAGAGGCCTTCTAAATTCTAGTCAGTCAAATAGTTCATCTTCTTCAATTGTATTTTAAGCTCCTGTGCTGCCATCATTGTTAATTTTGTTATTATAATCATTATTTTAAAATGCAGAGTTCCTGTTATTTCATTTGAAAGGCTCTGTGATTCCTCTGCTCAAACTTCTGTTCAGCTTCATGTGTAGATGTATTCTCTTTTGTCTTTGAAACTAAGGTACATGGAATTGTACAGACCATTTAAAGAGAAATGTAGCCCCTTCTTGTACGTTGAAATGACAGTATGACATTTTGGCACATAATGAATACTAAAAACCTTTTGTGTTTTGCTGATATGGTGAGATTTGATTTGCGCCTTTTCTAAAATATGGCAGAAAAGATTGCTCTTGCAGAGACAAAGCTGCAAAGCTGCTCTGCTGAAGACTGCTGGTGTATATACATGTTTTTATAGTGTTAGTGCTGTGAGCTGTAGTCACAGGTAGACATGAAAAGCGTGGCATCTTGGTTTAATGTGACAACCCAAACTCACACTCTCACAAACACAGGCCTGCACACATTCAGTAAGATCAGAAGCCACAAAAAGTCTGAATTTATTGTCCAAACGTCTATGTGTAAGTGAGCATTGCGATGACATGCTTATGCATTTGATATTGCTCCTTGAGATCTAATAGTTTAATATTTACCCGCTTTTGTTAATAGGCCATAGCACTTGCATATATAATTACCTACGGAGATGTGTTTGAAATAGCTGAGCCGGAAAATCACAGTTAGCCAAATTTCTAAGTGCAAGTTCTTTAGGAAATAATGCATGTACGTTTATTTATCTAGGATACCATTCATAGATTACACATCAAATCCCAGAGATGCTTAATGGGTGAGAGTGAGTCATGGGACTTAACCTGAATCTCTCAGGGAATGGTTGTACATTTATTTATTTATTTACATCCAATGAAAGAGCATATCAACAATTCTAATCCTCCCCCATTCATTTCTGTCAAAAATTTAATATGGCGCTACTCTGACTGAAGTCTGTTAGTGTAACATTTCTTCAGCCCAATTTGTTTTGATAAGCTATAGGTTAGTTTTTGGATACAGACACTTGGCAAAATCATGGTCATCCCTCACTGTGCCAAAGTAACATATACTTTATACTTTAGCGGTTGATTCTATGCTTTGCTCAAAAAGACAAGTGCTGTAACAATGTAAAGAGAGCTGTCTTTATTCATAAGCAGAATAAATGCAATAGGGGTTAGCAGTAAACACAGAGCACACATAACAGGGTTAGTTCTTCATTTCAGTAAGAGCAGTCAGTGTCGTCCATAGGCACAGGATTAGCTAAGCCAGAACATTTGAGCCCCCTCCCAACCCAAGCCTTCGCCCGGGGAAAGTTTACCAGCAGGGCACCGTATCCTTTCCCCTGTGTCGCCATCTGCTCATTCAGACTCCCTTTCTCTCCACACTGGAGGCTGCCCTCTCTGCGCCGCTTTTGACGCTTGTGATCCAGCAGGAGCGTTTCCTGTGAGGGGTGTGTGAGTGTGTGTAAGCGGAAGAGCTATGTGATATCACTTTCATCTGAGATACAATTAGTGATAATCAAAACAGGCCTGCTTGCTTTTGAAAAGGACAGAACACAAGCTCAATACATGCATATTGAAGGAGAGTTCAACTTTTAACAAAGCATATACAGGTGCATCTCAATGAATTAGAATGTCGTGGAAAAGTTCATTGTGTTGAACGTCCCTTACATGTTGAATGACACCCTGTTTAATATCAAGGACCTGTATACACGTCAGAAAGAGGGACAGGAAAATCTAGCGAAGAAACTGTGAGAACTTGGATCTGGGATTAAGTTGCGGGAACTCCTGCTGGAATTTAAAATAAACTTTGCTAAAAGGGATGTTGGACAGATGCGTAGCAACATCATATGACCCCTTTCTGAATGTTTTTGAGACATGCAGCAAGTGTATGCTAACTTATGTCCTGCCAGGTAGATTAGTATGTTACAATTCAAATGTTCGTATCTAACCTTCCTACCACGCAAGAGACTAGTTCTGATTGGATCTCTTTCCAAATTGTCCCTCCCTAACACTTTTTCATTAATTGATGAAAATATCAATAGATTTTCAGCATGCTTTTTATCATTCATAACTGGTTTTATTTATTTATCTCCTTGTTTTCACCAGTGAAAAAAATGTTGTTGACGAAAACTATGATGAAAATTATTCATCGACTAAACTATCACTGCCAGCAAGTTTCAGCATTATTTAATAAATGTTGAATTCATATACACTTTGTTAGTATATTAATCAATAAAGCATATGAAGGTGGTCTGGGAGAAGTGTGTTCAAGTAAAAACAATGAATTCTTCAGCGGTTACACTTTATTTTGATAGTCCACTTTAGACATTCTACTAACTGTAAGTAACTTTGCAACTACATGTCAACTAATTCTCATTAACTTGCAACTACATGTCTAATAACTCTCAGAGTAGACTGTTAGGTTAGGTTTAGGGTTAGTAGAATAAGTTGACATACGTATACTTGCAAAGTTTCTCATATAAGTATGCTGTATGTGGTGGATCCATCAAAATAAAGTGTTAGAAGATATTAAGCAGACAGTCTACTAATACTCGTGGGTGTAAAGGTTTCTCAGGTGCAGTCTGGGGCCGAGCATTTAGTACATAGCAGGAAATTCAGGCAGACAGAGCACTGATGCTTTACTTTACACCAGGCATTTGCTATCACAGCATGACCTCTGCTTTTCCTTTGACCGGCAACCTGTCAATGGAAATTTGTACATGTAGGACCATTATGCAGTGACTTTTTCAACCAGCAATTTTCATCCTAAAAATGTATTTTCTAATTATCTTTTAGCATTTTCCCTGGCACGCATAATGAATTCAAATCATTTTGCTTCCGAGCTTTTTTAAAATGCAAGACAATCAGTGCCGCGGTATAATTTCCTCTGCCTGAGGAAATCTTTGGACAGTACGGCTTCCTTCTCCTTTTCAGCTATCAGAAAAGCCTACTGTAGATCATTCCCTTAAATGTGTTCTGAGCTTTCATTGTAGACAGTACAGATCCTTTAGAAAAAAATTTAAAAAAACTAATTAACCTTTAGGTGACGGAGCACACTTTCGTCCTGTACTGTTGTTCCAAACACAGAGCCAGGAAAAACAAAACCCCCATCTCGCTAACACATGCGTTACCTGAGCTACCTACACTACCTGGCTCTAAATCAATGCTTGTGATGTAAAGTTGTGTTAGAGATCATTCCCTTAAATGTGTTCTGAGTTTTCATTGTAGACAGTACAGATCCTTTAGAAAAAAGAAAAAAAAACTAATTAACCTTTAGGTGACGGAGCACACTTTCGTCCTGTACTGTTGTTCCAAGCACAGAGCCAGGAAAAACAAAACCCCCATCTCGCTAACACATGCGTTACCTGAGCTACCTACACTACCTGGCTCTAAATCAATGCTTGTGATGTAAAGTTGTGTTAGACTGAGGAGGTAACCATAGCAACAGCACTCAGCTTGAGCGATTTCCATTAGGATCAGTATGGGACGGTACACTGGCACATACAGTAGGTACTGTTATTATTTATCACTTTATTACAGATTTATGCAGCATATATTAAAAAACACAAAAAATACATTAAGTAGATATTATAGTTATCTTTTAAAAGCTGACTGAAAGTATAATATGCGCACTGCTCATGAAACAACAACATGCTGCATTGAACCGAACAAGCTTTTAACCCATTTATCATTTAATGCAATGCAAAAGGTTACAGTACAATTTCTTGAGTCTTCTTAGTTGTCTCTTGGTTCAGGAGGTGGTTTACTTGTAATAGATTATTTTATGATCACATGGTTTTAATGTCCAACGCTCACTGACACATGGCTAATAAAATTGAGTTTTAATGACAAGTAAGTCATGTATATTGCAGTGTACAACAGTGCTCTTCTTGCTTGTTAAGTTTTCTTGTCATTATTTCTTTATAAAACCTGGATTGTTTTTATAAAAGGGTTTTCATTTAACTCTGTTGATAAATGGTCTTTCTGAGCTTTTTACACTTTCATTTTAAGGTTCACGTTTTGTCAGGCTTTACAGAATATCACACCAAAAAGCCACCAAGAAAATTTATAAATGTGGCTTGGGTCAATGTTCTCTTTGAGTTGGCAGTGCCTCGTCTTAAAACTGGAAGATAAAAATAAAACGTGTCTTGTGGGATTGGTGGGGAGGTAGTTGAGAAGTGCGTAGCAATGAAGTAATTAACAGGTCTAAATTTAAGATGTTTATATTTGAATTGCTTATAAAAAAAATTCCCTCCATTTGGATTACACAGTAATAATCTTAACGTGATGCATACTTGACTGTCATACATGAATGAAACATCAGGTAAAATAGCTGGTTAAAAAAATGGAACGGGTTTTTATTAACTATATGCATCTATTTTATTTAAATAATCATATTTTCCAAATCAGCATAAAAGTGTTAATTGTGAAAACATTTTCATTAAAAAGTATGAACATGGTTAAAATGTGACAAACAATATTAGTTCAATTAAAATGTATGTTATATGTATGTAGTTTTGGACTGTTATAATTATAGTTTCCTGTTGGATTGATTGATGATAAATATATAAACCTGTTTATTGTGTATTTAAAAGAAATATCACCCATTTCATTTATGTTTAACTGACAAATATGCATCACCTTAAATCTTTCCACTTTATGTCTTTAATTAATATATGTATGTCAAATATGATGAATTTTTTGGTAAAGTTTAGTTATTGTGTTCATGTTGATTTGCAAAAAAAACTTTTGCTGCTATTGAGGTGGGATACAATTAGGGTTAGAGGCAGGTTTGGTGGTCTGGTTAGGTTTAGATGTGGGTTAAGAGGTAGAGTAATTATGAATAACAACAAAAATTAATAATTACAGATAACTACATGAAGGTATTTGTAAGTACAATGTAAAAACATGTATGTACACAATAGATGCACTGTAGCAAATTATTCATTTAAATGCAACTAGTTAAAGACACTTAATATAAAGTGGGTCTAATTAAGTGCATTAGTTTATGTAAAACTGCGATCCAAATAGATGGAAATTCATAACACATAAATGCACAAACATAAATCTTAAATTTAGGCCAACATATATTTTAAGTGTACTTTCTGTCACCTCGCTCTGTCACATCCAGTCAAGCTTTAAATGATGAGGCGGACTTTAGTGAGCACTTTAGTGAGCACTTTTAATGAGCTTGGCGAAATCTCCCATTAAAGAACAGCTGATTTCAGTTTTCAAATAATACATACACAAAATCCGTAACTTTTTACTGCACTATTATAGTTAATATTTTTGAATAAATCTAAAAATACTGAAATGGTAACACTTTATTTTAAGAACCAATTCTCACTATTAACTAGTTGCTTATTAGCATGCATAATACGTACTAGCATATTGGCTATTTTTTAGCACTTATAAAGCACATATTAATGCCTTATTCTGCATGACTATATTTTAGATCCCTTGATCCTACCCCATAATTAAACTTAACAACTACCTTACTAATTATTAATAAGCAGCAGATTAGGAGTTTATTGAGGGAAAAGTCATAGTTAATTCATAGTTAATAATGAAAACTGCACCTTAAAATAAAGTGTGACTGCTGAAATTTGTTTTATTGATAAATTATGATTTTACTTGTTATGATTTGTACTAGATTTAAATTAATTATTAATTATTAAATGCAATATTGTATTGATTGTTGTTAATAGTGTAAAAATATATATACTTTATTTATTTGACCTAGAATATCCATGTGCACCTTTTTTGTGCTTGTTTTATCTTCCCCATCCTAATATTGTAAGTCAAATCTCTTAGAAAGTTAACAGCACACCCCTCCTCAACAGGCTGGATTATTTGAGGTATCATTCATGCCTGTAGCACAAATGATGCAGAGAGAGCTGCACATCAAATCTTAATAGTCAGGGTTAAGAATATATTCATATAGTATGAGCAATAATGATAGAGATGCTTGCTTTAGCAAGAGCCTCTAAAAACCTGAATGATCTTCCTGTTTATGAGCAAATACAATTGCATTACTTTGAAGTTCCGTGGTTAGACAACAATCATGGAGATGCTTTTATGATTATAGGAAGAGCTGATAAATGGAATGAACTCTCTCTCTCTTCCTCTGATATCTGTGCTGTGGTTCTGTGCGCAATAAGCTACCTAAATCCCCCAGGCCTGGATTACAGTTCTGAGGGGATTTAAGTGTCGGCTTGACAGGTGTTACACAGTCAATAAGTTAGCATCTTTACTACTAGTACAGCATCTCACAACATGCCATCAGAAAGCCTGGACTGAAGATGCTAAAACTGTTCTGATGTCTGGAAGACTATCCTTCAAATCCCACGGGTTTGGACGTATTGTTTTTTTTTATGTTCTTGCCGTTAGACTTTCTCATGAAACAGTGTTGGATGGAGGCTTGCCTAGAGCTTTGTTTGACAGAGTGATTGTAAAGGCAGGAATCAGAGGAAGCAAAGCGCAAGAAAGAAATCAAGGACTCTACTAGTAAGCTGGCAACAACAGAGCGATGTGCGCAGCCGTGCTGTCTGCCAGATCGGTCACTTCTGTCGTGATGCCCCCAACATTAGCGCCTCAGATGAAGCAACACGTCCAGCCCGAGTGGCGAAGCCAGCGGTGGCAGCCGCCTGCTCTAAAGCTTTCCACAAGCTGACCCTGTCACGGCTCCTGGCGGGATTCTTTTGGACGGCGGATAGCTCTGTGTATGGATCCAAATGGAAGCTAGGCTTATTTGGTAAGAGTCAAAAAAACAGGATAAATCGATTCATTCTTTGTTTTTAAATAAACTTATTGAATTATTTCAGTTTAGTGGATTGCCAAAGTCATTTTGTGAAGTGGCATGTCTTGGTGTTTGGCAAGATTTTGACTTTGCTTCGTTTATTCACCTATATAAATCCGAAAAAAAATTATATGTACAGTATATATAACATGGCTATCAATTTTCCAAGGCAAATTTAAAAAATGCTATTATATCGACCCTCCGCATTTGGCCCAAGTGTGCAGGTGAGCATAAGGCTATAAGTGTGTGCAGAACTTTTGATTACCTGATGGGACACACTTACGACATAGTGTTGTAAAGCTGTAAGTAAAGTTTTTAATACTTTGCACTAAAACTTCTAAATGTCCCTGTGGAATGAACAAAACTATTTAATTGTGGTGCTTCTAACGTTTTACAAATTAAACCTACTCATCTCTGCATCATTGAAATGTGCAACACTTCACATTACACTGCCAAAATATATGTTATATCTAATTAATTTACCTTAAAGTGGACATTTTTCTTCAACCCGACAATTTCAGGGTCCGAGATCCTGAACATGATGAATGATGGGATACGCTTAGCCTTAACCACTGCTCAAAAGCAGAGTATTAGAAATAGTGTGGATATAGTGTGCATTAAGGGCGCTGAACTTTGGCATTTTGCAGACCTGGCGCAGTCTTACACACTTATTTCCTGTCTTGTGCACTTGCTCTCAAGTGGCCAAGATGTACGTATGGGTATTGGATGGGGTTAAACAGATCACAAAACATGGTTGAGATTTTTTAGTGGGGATCGGGTCATTTTTCGGATCAGTAAAATGAATCATGGTTTGAAACAAACACTATATACTTTGATACCGCACCAAAAACAAAAAAAAAAAAATCAAACATTATTAATGACAAGTGAACAGTTAGTAATAAAATAAGAAAAAAATGTACAAATTCCAATCATAAATAAATAGAATAGAACAGAATATAACAGAAGTTTAAATAAAATAAGGGCTAACAGTAGTACTCAGGTACAGAAATGTACTAATTAAGTGTAAAAAAAAAAAAATGCATAGTGTTCACTGTATAAATTAAATCTAGATTAATCTTTGTTACAGCTATGTTTGTTTTAAGACCAAATGCACAGATCCAATATAATGATATACATCCGATTTCTTTCTGTTTACATTTACTTTACTTAAGACATAACCCACTGTGCTTATTACTTGATGAAATGGTTGAGATAATTGCGTGTGTGTGTGTGTGTG
>NW_015539980.1:466030-468430 GCF_001515605.1 Sinocyclocheilus anshuiensis
TTTTGGGGGGGGGTGGGGGGGGGGGGGGGTCGGTTTAAGCGCAAGGAGATGTGAAAGAGAACTGAATTCTGTGTTTGCACGCTGTAACAACGTTTGTAGATCGGGAAGAAGGAGACGGGAACCGGCGAACACTTAAACAAAACTTTAATAATAAAATTAACACAAAACAGCGCAACAGCCCCTCGCGGACGACTGTCGCACACAAACAGAACCAAAACACAAAATAAAATCCATGCCTGGTCCTCTCTCGTCAAAACACTGTCGTCACTCCTCCTTTTATCCTTCCGGTGCTCCTCCGTGGGACTCGAGACCGGTGAGTGGCGCAGGTGTCGTGCATTAGCATTTACTCCACCGGCCTCGCTCCGTTCCCACGGCTCTCGGCCCCGCCGCTCTCGTCACACACGCTTTCCGCATTTTAAGTGTGTGAGCACAGAATACAGTGCACAGGTACCAAATTGCCTATTCTTGCACTTAAATGGTTTAAAATCGCTTGAATGTTTCATTGGCAAGACTTAGAAACATGCATCAGTCTATGATGGTTAACCTTTGCAACTAAACCACAAATGTAGAACCATGGGGCCTGGTCCATACGGATCATGGATCAACTACAATCTGTTGAACCCCTAGTATTGGGACAGGCCCCTACTGTTGCCGTTGCTGGTGTACATTACACAGCAAAAGTTCAAATATTCACATTTTTTAGTACAACTTCTAAAAAAAAATCTCTGATATGTTCAACAACTGCACAAAGTTTTCCTCTAAAATCACCTATTAATGTCTAAATTTGATCAGTCCGATGGAGTCACACCTTCCACAGAAGCATCTTTTAAACTGACATTTCTGCCATCCTCATGTTGGTCAAAACTTACATGATTATTTCTGTTGAACACACAACAAAGTAATGAACTGTATTTTTATTTATTTATTTGTTTTTAATTAAATGCATGCCGATCGCTAGCTGTGAAGTTCAGTTGCAATTTATTTTGGTTTATTAATAAAAAATGGCAATATGTTATGATAGGTTGAAATTTGTGCCTACATTTCCTTGCTAAATCAAAAGTTCTACTGCCAGACTAGGAAGTTTTTAATATACAGTATAATGAATTACTACTGTAAGTATGGTCATTTTATCTTGCTTGGGGCACCCAATAAACCAGCATTTCCACTAGAACATTTTTTTAATAAAATTAAATAAATAAATAAAATAATTAACAGCATTTCTTTACAAAAATGTTTTACACTTTGTTACTTTAAAAGCTGACAGATGCTTGCCAATAAAAAATAGCAACTGAATATCATTGCTGTCATGAAATATTTACTCAGTATATATTTTAACTTGCTCTGCAAAACTCAGTTGTTTGCAGTGTACACATTTGGCTTCATCAATGCATTGAAACGTCAAGAAGGCTGATTTCTTTAGTTTGTCATGACGGAAAGGCACCTGTTTGTACAGGGGCTGACATATGGTGCAATCCCTTTAAGCTTTAATTCCCTGATGGATGTTGCGTGAGAGGTTTACCTTACTTCTGTCTGGCACACATCCTGCAGATGAGCCCCTTTGACCTGCTACATGGCAGCTAGAGGATCACCTCTGGTAAACAGGCTTAAACGCTGTCGTAAACACCAATCGCTGCAGCTTCTTTTGACTCTTCGGTGTCGTTTACTTAACTGATAACAGTTGAAGCGTCAACAACGCTCTTGAGCCAACTAGATTATGCGAGTATTCAAGCTGGTCAGTGAGCAACACGATTAGTCATTTTGTTTTTAAATTTCCATTCAGGTTTCTCGAACGCTTCAACCATGAACCTGGTTTCCATAGCAACCATTTCAGACCCACTAGAGGAGTGTTTTTGATGAGGTACCACATGGGAAGTGCTTGCATTAGACTGCTTTTGCACAACATGGGACACATTCAGTAAAGCTTTCTTTTTTTTTTTGGTGTCCACTGTTCAAGCAATCAAAAAGCGGTTCGGCTTAACCCCTATTGATTCTAAACGTCCTGCTGTGTATTCAGCAATAGGGATGAGATCACTGCTCTTGCGAGCATATCAAGGAAAAACTGCTGAATTTACGGTGCATTGAGCTGGCACTGCATTGCAGCACTTGTGTTAACCCCGGCTGTATTCTAGTTAAAGGTTTAACTGGGAAATCAACCACAACGGTTGCAGGTCCCATTTTCATATTCTTAAAAGAAATGTTCTTTATCGCCTAATGTTAAGCAAAGAACCCTCTTCATATCATGAACTATTTTCTGTTACTCTTGAGTGTATTCCTTTTTTTTTGGGTGCCTTAAAGTCAACGTGAAATCCAAAATGACTCCATTTACTCTCTTAAGGGAAGTCGTGGCCTAATGGTTAGAGAGTCAGACTCATAACCCAAAAGGTTGCGGGTTTGAGTCTC
>NW_015539980.1:468476-480645 GCF_001515605.1 Sinocyclocheilus anshuiensis
TTGTAGGTGGGGGGAGTGAATGTACAGTGCTCTCTCCCACCTTCAATACCACGACTGAGGTGCCCTTGAGCAAGGCACCGAACCCCCAACTGCTCTCCGGGCGCTGCAGCAAAAAATGGCTGCCCACTGCTCCGGGTGTGTGTTCACGGTGTGTGTGTGTTCACTGCTGTGTGTGTGCACTTTGGATGGGATAAATGCAGAGCACTAATTCCGAGTATGGGTCACCATACTTGGCCACATGTCACTTCACTCACTTAATGCAGATTCCTGTTCTTATTGTGAATGAATAATCGGTGCATGTTATTACAAAGAAAAGAAAAGTTTGTCTTTGTTTTCTTTCTTCAAAATGTAATAACTTGCTCAACCTCTGAAATGAGCCAAGGCCAAAAACAGTGTCAAAAAACCTATTTAGGCATTCTTTAAGGCTGCCATTTAGAAATGTTGCCTTTAAAAAAAAAACTATAGTTAACACAATAATTCACTGCAACTTAACATTAATGCAAATGACAACATGCCATTATTTTAGTATTGTTGAATAGAGTACTATTATGGCAATGCTAATGTATAGTACTGTAATATATACACTTATACCTTGTGTTAATATTTTGAGTTTTCACATTTTCCATTTTAAATTCAGCTAAAGGTTTAGTAATTAGTTTTTATTAAGTTTCAGCTTTCAGTTTTAGTTTATTTAGTTTTAATTATTTTACTTCAACTTAAACTGAATGAAATGAGAAATAAGCAACTTTTTTTGAATTTTTTACATTGTATTTCAGGTAACATTTATTTTTTTTAGACAATACTATTATTATTATTTTTTTTTTTTTTTTTAAGTTGAACTAAAATGCATTCAGCTCAGTTCTGTTATGGAGTGTTTTGCCAAATGCAAAAAAAAAAAAAGTACCTCTCTTAATTTTTGTTTCATAAATGTCCTGTTTTACTCAGAAACATGTCACATTTTAAAGTAAAATGGGCTGGGAATGCCGTTTTATCCATCCACCCATTTTCCAAACTGCTTGTTTTCTGTGGAGCTTATACTTCAAAGTCTCAGGCAATAGGCAAGAAAATATACTGAATGGATAGCCAGTCCATCACAGGTATGCCATTCCGATGTTGACTATAAAGAGATAAACACCCCAAATTTTCTGTAATTATCATGTCTCACCTTCATGTTGTTCCAAAACTGCATGTATTTCTGTCTTATTTGGAACACAAAGGTTTTTGGGGGTGAACAATAATTTTCAAGCATCTGTATGTAGGTGGTTTTCTACAAAACTAGAACTTCTTAGGATCAGGCGGTAAAACCCTTTGGTTCTAACTGAAACAATAAATGGTGTATTTTTAGGAGTTACAAGTGCTGATGACCCTGGGATCACTATTCCATCGCCGCTTGGCCTTGAACAAGGCACTTTAGCCATGCAATCAGTGTACCGTCATTTTGAATAACACATGAGCGTTTACACCAATCACTCAAACCTGGATTTAGTGATCCGCTAAAATCTTCTTATACTACATCCTGTCTGTCGATGCTCCCGGCATAATTATCAAATAAAGAGCCACCTCAGATGAGCTCTGCCAATATTAATACCACATTAGTACTAAGAGATGGAAACAGCAGACGCAGAGCGATGGCTCACTATTGTGAACTCATCACTGATTATTATATAATCGTCTCTCAGCTCATCTGCTGTTTATGTAACAGCGGTCTGTTCTCTGAAGAAACTTCTTTACCAAAGCCAGATCTACTGTTGTCTTAAGTGTTACTTCACACTCTTTCTGTTCATACGTGCATGAATAATGGAAAAACCTAAATCTTGCAGTCATCTCTGTTCCTGAAGGCAATTTGGTGGAGTAAAGTCTGCTAAAGTAGTTTTTTTGTCCTTGCACTGTTATAACACTTAAAGCGCCATGTTTCTGGGCATGTACCACGGTAATGCCATGTACAGTATATATCAAAGCATCACTTGCCATGCTTCTGCTACAGTCTTTTTTAAGAATAAGAGTAAATTGGAAATGTTAATGTTGGAACATTGCTTGGTAATTTCAGTTAATTTCATTTTCATGGCAATTCTCCTCACAGTGTTGAAACATTATAGACAGGTTCAGCATTTTACAACCACGTGTCAATTGTGAAATGAGCCATTTAGAGGAAATTTAAGAGTAATTGTGCCAGTTATTTAAAATTCATGATTGTTTCCAACGAGCATTTGCTCGTTGACAGCATGAAGAGAGAAACACTCAATCTTGCCAAACAATAGTTGTGTTGTGAGGGGAGAGGGACGTTTGAAAATGAAACATTGGATTTCGATCAGGTTCATAAAGGTCACAGTAATGATTGCTGGCCGCTTTGAGCTCAGGGCTGATTCAGGAGCATATGTCAGATATTTTGATGGATGGTTAGTCCTCTGGGTAATGCACACGAACACAGAAAAATACCTGAGCGGGGTTGACCAATAATATTCTGTGGAGCAGACAACTTACCTTTGGCCATCTGAAAAGATAAAAGTAACTTTGGTGTATTTTCGCTCTCAGTCAGAGTTGGATCTGGGCAAGAGTTTTCTTTCTTTTCATACACAACAAATAATAGAGCATTATCATGTTTCATTTATAATTTGGAGTGGAGAGTTTCTGTGATATTCAGCCATCTAATGTTGTGTCTCTGTTCTGTTAGTGGAGAAATGCATGAGCTCCATGCAGACGGGCACTCAGATGGTGAAACTGCGTGGAGGATCCAAAGGCCTGGTGCGCTTTTTCTATTTAGATGAGCACAAGTCCTGCATCCGCTGGCGGCCCTCTAGGAAGAATGAGAAAGCCAAAAGTAAGTGTCATTCTTAAGGATTCGCCTCAGCCCTGAATGCATTGTTTTTTATTAGTCATTTCTATCAGTGATGATGATTTATTCTGACCCTGATGGAAATGTCATTACTCAGATGTTCTTTTATAGCTCAGGATACTTAATCGTCTCAAATCGTTCTCCTACACTATTAAAAATAAAGGTTGTAAAACGGGGTTCTCACAGTGATGCTATTTTCGGGCAAATGTGTACACTTTAAGGTTTTCAAGGGCCAGTGTGAATAAAGCTAGATTTAAAAGCTAAGATACAAGATGACCTGACATTTTAGTCATATCCAAAACTAGACAACATTACGGAGCGCTAAACACTCTCATGCAGAATTTTCTCATTGAGGAAATCCTCAATATGGACAAAGGCATCCAGCTGTCACTGTAGCTAAGCAGGAATGTTTTGACTGATGAAATGGGAAGACAATAAACACGAGATTGCGACAATATATGGTTTATGTGTGTTTTTCAAGTAATCTCCAGATAAATAATAAAAATAAGAATCTCCGGATAATGAATAATAATGATAATTTACAGAAAGTGTATGAATAATGCAGTGCTAATTAGCTTAGCATTTATTACAGTATATAAACTATTCTGCCTTATTCTGTTATAAAAATGGAAAAATATAAACCATAAAACTGTCATTAGGAAAATATAGGGAAACAATTTAGAATACAACATTTTTGGTTATTGTCCAGCAGTGTATTTCATTTCTTAGTCAATCAAAACTAAGAGATTAGTCAAAGAAAATGGTATTACATTTGACATTTCTGTCCCCCTTGCTTCTCAAATGATGGCTACCAGTGTTTCTCAATCTGGGGTGCGTTTCCCAAAAGCATTGTTAGCCAACTATGGTCACAAGTTCCATCGTTTCCAACATAGTTCAACGATTCGGTGTTTCCTGAAACCATAGTTCAAACAAACATTCGCAAACAGCGTCGCAAACTTACGTGCTAGGAACTACAGCTCTCGACCTGTGGTTAGAAGCATAGTTTCTTGTTAGCAAGGGATATGGGCTTAAATAAATATGCTCTTGGGCACAATAAGCCAGCTAACATGCAGTACAATCTATATCTTCCATTCTATTTAAATATATATGCATTTTAATCGATAAATTTTAGCGCGTCCTCAATAAGCGCTGTTTTTGAAGAGTGCGCATGTGCATAAATGCCTAAGGGAACCCCAGAGTATGACGTAAGAGGAACCCCGCGATGAATCAAACATCAAATTAAGCAAAATGACAGGGGACAAAACATAGTAAATTAGTCATCAGGTGCCATGCTCAATACGGCAGCATCTCAGAGATCTCGAATCAATTAATTAACATGCGTGTGACGTCATTAAAATCGGCCCTAAATTGTTGAACTAATGTGGTTCAAATGACGGAGATGCAACCATGTTTGGGAAACAGTCGTGACTGGCTAGATAGTTTCCACAACAATGCATGGTACTATGGTGGTTAATCAGTGAGTTATGTCGTTGTACGGGAAACATACCCCTGTTTTGGATGTCTCTCTTATCATACACACTCATGTTGGGGTTTGCAGCCTCTACTAATGAGATGATAAGTTGAATCAGGTGTATTAAAATGTGCAGTGGTGTGGAGACAGGACAGGTTTGAGAACCACTGCTTAAAGGAAACTTTTTTCTTGATGTTAGGAACATTTTAATAATGTAAAAAACAATATAAAGAAGCTTTTGTGCAATGGAAAGTTTCCATGGATATTAAAGTTTATCCATGGAACCACAGATGTCAATAAAGAACCTTTATTTTTGAGAGTGTGAGACAGGCGTATCAACTCCTGCTCCCAGAGGGACGTCTTTCTGCAGAGTTTAGCTCCAACACATCTGCCTGGAAGTATCTAGTGAGCCCAAAAACCTTGATCAGCTGTTTCAGGTGTGTTTAATTTTGGGCTGGAACCAAACTCTGCTGGAAAGTGGCCCTCCAGGAGCAGGATTAGACACCCCTGTCCTACTCCATCAATGATATCAGTCATATCTCATTTAAGTGTCAACTTTAATTTGACGAGAACTGTTTGAGAACCCCAATGAGTGCAGAGGTGATATAACCTGAGCATAGTTTGGGACATTTTTTAATATGTCCTTTGAAACTCAAGAGCAAACACATGTGAGATAGAAAATCTGAAAATCTGAGAAAGACTGAAGACTTGAAAAGAAAATTAAAATTTAATTTGTGATTGTTCTGTCTTATGAGGGGCATTCAAAAAAGGAATACTTCTGCATGTCTGCTGCAGTTGATGGTTTAAATATAATTTGATGGCTCTAACTGTCATGCATATGACTGGAATAGATTACAGCGACTGTATCTTGACCTGCCTCACTTGACTTTTCTATTTCCTGAGGGTGTCCTCGACTCGCATGAGTTATTGACATCACGCCTCACAGGGGAGCGTTACTTCAGTAGCACAGCCGATGATTCATGTCTGAATGACAGCGCTCATTGTGTCTCGCGAGGGGGGATAAAGTTCAGAGTCCCGACATTCCACCGCAGCCCAGGGAATTAATCAGCTTCTTAAGTTGACTCAATTATTCATCGGTCTTAACCGGAAAGATTGCAGTCGCCTCATTGAGCGCAAACATGCACCAGTTGATTCGTGCTCAAAAAAACTGCCCGTGAGGCTCATTAGAGAACTTTGAGTCTATAAGGATTCATAGAGACTCCAAATTATACCAAATATGTTGACGGTGTGCAAGAATAAGATTATCTTAAGAGTGTTTGCTACCACCTCCATCTGCATTATTTAGTAGCCTAGATGGAAGCTTCTTCTGGAAATCATGCACTAATTGTACTTTTTATGCTTTTTACATAAAGTTTCACTTTAGTTTTAGGTATTTAAACCACAGTCTTTTTTAAATCAAAAAAATAGTTGCATAACAACATATAGACAAAAAGATGAACAGCTGCATTTAATATTTTGGTTTAAAAAAAAAAAAGAACGCTACTAAAAATGTAATGTCAACAACAGATTAAACAAGCTGTCAAGTGTGGTTTTGGCTTGTAGATGAGAATACTAAAAAACTTTGGCTACTTTTCAAAAAGCTCCAGCTTGTCCTGCTCCAACTTCCTGTTTCAGATGGAAATATGTCAACGCAAGAAAAGAATATTTGTAAAATGACTCCATATGGTCTTCCCTCTATCCTATCGTTCTTAAATGCACTTTGTTGTTTATCTTTCTTTCTTAACTGTATTGTTGACTATTTGTATAGTACAGTTTGCAGTTTAGCATCATTATACAAGAATATTTTAATGAAATATAAAGAAAGCCATGACTGACCAATCAGAATCAAGTATTCTAGAGAGTTATTAACAGATATGTTGTATTTATTTGTCTAAAATCCCATCGTGATATGGTGATACATCTCAAAAATGGATGTTAGACGAGAGGCATGTGTTGAATCAGATGTCACTCCAGTAGTTATCTGGACCTGTTTTTGAGGAATGTTCTACTATAGCATGCTGTTCAGATGTGGCTACTCTTGGCAGACAAGTCTAAAGGAGCACAAACTGATGAATTACATGTTTCTAGATGGTCTACACTGGCGTTAGAGAGTGTTTAATTTGAGGTAGCCATCTGCTCATCTCATTTACATAATCTGTTCTTGAGAGACTTCATTACACATATTCGTAGCATTGGGATCTTGATGTGAGATGATGTTTCTTTGAGAATTTGGTGGAAAATTGAAAAATGGAGGAAAGTAGAATGTTAATGAACCTCAGGATTACAGTGTAAATGTCATCTCTTTCTGTAACTTCCCAGTGCCTGTTGCAGTGTTTTTTCTTCTCCTCACAGTCTCAATCGACTCCATTCGGGAGGTGTGTGAGGGGAAGCAGTCGGAGATCTTCCAGCGGTATGCCGACGGTAGCTTTGATCCCAACTGCTGCTTCAGCATCTACTATGGCGAGCACATGGAGTCTCTTGACCTGGTGTCAGGTACAGGAGAAGAAGCTCGCACCTGGATTACTGGCCTTAAGTACCTTATGGCCGGCATCAGCGATGAAGACAGTCTGGCCAAGCGACAACGCACTCGTGACCAATATCCTTCCTGATGGAGCTCCCATTCCAGAAACTCAATAACGTTGGCACTATCTGTCTTACTATTACTCAGATTTTTAGTAGATTAGGAAACATGAGCACATTGGAACTGTCAGAAGAGTTCGATTCCCTGCAGGGGGTGTGCGATATTGACAAAAAAATTATATATCGATATTTTTGTGATTTTTTTGAAAATCGATAATTAACAATATTTTTGTTTAAAGCTGCGGTCCCTAACTTTTTTTGGTTAAAAATTATCCGAAATCAATATTTGAGCAAGTACAGTACATATCCAGCCAGTGTTCAAAACTATCACCTTACTTTAGCCCAATTCACAAAGGTCAGCTTATAATAATGTTTTCTCATTTGAGTGGTACGGGTAGGTTTTCACGGGAAATTCGAGCATGGCACTGCGTCATTACGTCACGTCTGTAAACATAAAGAAGGTGTCCCGGCTACTAGGCTATCGCATGTGAGGATCCTGCAGGTGGCCGATCGTTTATAGCCTTTTCTCAAAGCAGCTGGAATAATTAAATGTATCATTTTGATGGCGGATTTTAACCCAGAAAGGACTATGTGTTTATGAAACACATGTGAATGAGACAGCCACACATACTCTTCAGAACATTAGATTCATCCGCACTGGAGCAGCGCCAGAGCACAACCCATGCAAGGAAGATCATTCCACAAACCGCTGCAATTACAGGTTTTCAAACAGAGATGGCGACAAAGAGGCAAAACTTACGGACTGCAGCTTTAATTAAAGAATATTTTTAATGCCGGTACCTTGGCTGGTTTATCCCTGTCATGGATAAATAAATATGACACTAAAACTGCCAGTAGGTGGCAGCAAGTCTCTGTCTTAATGAGTGATTAATGAGTGATTCATTGAAACATTCATTCATACGATTTGTTCGAAACGGCTTCATGTAGAAACGAAGCAAGTGGCTGTCTTTATGAATGAATTATTGAATCACTGACTCAAATTATTCATTCTAAAACAGATTCATTCAGGAACAAAACACTGTTGCTCTGGGACGTGCAAAAGTTCTGCTTTGTCTTTGTTTGGAAATATGTTCAGTGGCAAAACAGAAGAAAAAAAACAGAATTGTGTCGAAAATGTAACTCACTCAATATTAAATTCATGTTTTTTGAACTGTTGTATAAAGTTAATATCACATTCGCTCACATGCTAATATTCAGGAAAACAGCTGGCACTCTTGCGTGAGTGATATTACTTAACTCTATTATATCTTATAAATATAAAAAAACAAAAACCCATACAGGGATATTTTTTTGCTTTACTTGAATTATAGAGTCATTCTAACAGCATTCTATTCTAATAAGCTTCATAACGCATTAAATGCTTTTGCACTCTCAAGACGTGTTTTTTGTTTTCTGCAAAGTGAGTGACATACTTGATAATGTCAGCTTGCATATCGTTAAAACAACAATTACAATATTATCATAGACAATAAATATCGCACACACCTAATTCACTGTTTGGGAAGCTACTTTGAAACTGCTAAACTAGAAGCTACTTCTATTTTAGTAGTTACGAAGTAGTCAGTTACAGTCAAACTGGCTTTTTATAAATGTAGTTAGCTACAGTCAAGCTATCTTTCATAAAAATTCACAACCGTCAAGTTATTAAATCTTCTTCCCTTGGAATTAAGTGAATGAGTGAATAGTGATGTAGCTCTTCATGCTAAACCGCTACTTTTTGAAAAAAGTTGATTGTTACTTAAAAAGCTACACAGTTTTCAGAGCATCTGAGCTATTGTTACACTACTGGACATTTTTAGTAAACCTGCAACTTCACTTTTAGCAGTTTAAATGCTTGTCATGATGAAATGGCGTCTGACATGTTTGTTGTTAGTGCAGGTGTTTTACCATTCTGTGCTCTCAGACCCTTAACTCTACCCATCACTTGGTTAAAGCAGACCTTCACAGAGGCCGATAAGAACGGAGACGGCTGCCTGAGCATCAGTGAAGTCCTACAGCTCCTGCACAAGCTCAATGTCAACCTGCCCAGACAGAAAGTCAAACAGATGTTTAAGGTGAGCCATTATGATCTGCTTCTCTCTTTTAAAAACATTGGTTGATAATAGCCACTTGCCAAATCAACTTTTAAAAGTACAACATTTGGAAAGTTACCACAAACTGTTTGATGACTGATGACTGTTTAATGAGCATCTTTACCTTATGCATGCTTAAACCATCAGTAAATTGTGTGGCTTTTCTTAGACTGGTCACATTGTAGATCACCCAATTGGAAGTCACCCAATTAGTCTGACTGGCACGTGAAGTGACCAACCAGTTTACTTTTTTACATTGTTAGATCCTGTTAGAGGATCTAACAGTGGTCCAGATCCAATTAGAAGATGCTAAAAATTTTAGATCATTCCAAAAAGATGTTTAACCATTAACAACATATGCATCCTAACACCTGTAAATCAGATTAGAGCTTGGCATTTTGAAAAAGCCCTTGCCATTTTTTTCTTTGCGTGCATGTGCATGAGACAGTTGTCCTGTATCATCTACAATTATGCTACTCTGAATATGATTATACTGCTGTCTGACCAGGTAAATGGTCATCATTGAAGATTTTTGCAGAAAGTTTTGAGTTTTCTGGGCCTCACCATGGCCTTCTTATGGTGTACATGGCTCCACTCTGCTCCATTTTTCCAGGCCGTCTGGATTACTGTGTGTGAGTATGTGGTTGAGACCTCACATCAGTTGTTTGCAGGTCGCTAAGCTTCACACTTCATCAGCGTCCACCCCATCTGCTGTAAATGGACACAGATGGCCTTTAGTGTAAGACACAGTAAACCACAGGGGGGCAATCTGGCCCTGCTATCCAACAACAGAATGTGATGTTGAGTGTGTTTTTCACCTGAAGACTTTGGCCCTGATTTCTCTGGCTTAACCTCACAAACAACCTGTGTGATTCTCGGCACACTGTGTTCTGGGAATTTATTTATTTTTCTTCATCTTTTAGAAAAAGAAATCAGCATATTAGAATGATTTCTGAAGGATCATGTGTGACAGAAGACTGGAGTGGTGATGCAGAAATTTTTAAAATAATATAAAACTGTTAATAATAAATCATATAAAACTGTAATTGTATCTTTCAAAAACATAAATGCAAATCGTATTGATCCCAAACCTTAAAATGTTAGTGTATAAAATATATTATATAATATTTTAATTATATTTTATCATTAGTAGTAGTAGTAGTAGTAGTCGGGCATCAATTGTTATATTTATGGTTAGTGATTTGAACAAATCCCTAAACCTACATATTAAACCTGCACATTTTGTATTGTTAATGCGAATGTGTGCTGTCTTTTTTTGTTAACAATTGGACTTGTGATCTTTACCTGGTGAACAATAAAATAAGAGAAAAAATCCCATAGACTTACATTGACTTATATCTAGAGACCAACATATCAGAGGCATGGCTTTTAACATGAGTCGGTAAATAACCTAGCAACCACTCAGAATATATTAGCAACATAGCAATACCCTTACATCCACCAACAGCTCTCTTTTTTTTCTTATTTAGTAATAAATGTTTAATGTATAAAAAGTTCCCTTTTAGATTTTGTTATGTACTTGATTACATTTAATTACATTTAAAATGAGCTTAGTTTAGATACCTCAGTCCGATATACTTCCCATGCGGCTCTCCTGAGCAGCTTCAGTGTTTGTGACCTGTTTTCACGCTTCTCTCCATAAAGCAGCAATTCTCAGACGCTTAGCTCCGGGTTTATTACATCCTCCATGCCTCGGCTCACCGCAAGCCTTTATTTGTGTGTTTGACTCAGCAGCTCTCCGGATCAGCGCCGGCGTCTGAGCCCGGGATTCACTGAGCTGAGAAAACACTTTTGGGCTCTTATGGGCTGAGAGCTGCAGAAGATGTGGAGGCGCTGTTGTTTTCTAGGGTTTGACTTCTCAGCGTGGCGGGGGTTTAATTGTGACAGTGGGTTGCTGCTGGTGAATGAGCCGTTTCTGCAGTTGATTGAAGAGCTGCTGGTTTATCTTCCATCATAACTAGTGATCAGTGACTGAAATCCGGCAAATCTACCCATCGCTGTGCATTACTGTTTTACAGAAGTTCAACTAAATATTTACATTTGAACTAAAATGGTTACAGTTCATAAACCCTTTGGACGACAGGCATTTTTTAGAAAGAATATAGAAAGGAATGGTTAAAAAAAAATGCAGAATATGTATTAGAATACGTACTGAAAGTGATAAACAGTTTATCTGCATGAAACATCTTTACAAAAAACATGGCAGTGTCTTTGTTGAGGCCTATAACACAATGGAGTCAAAGTCTGACTATATTCTGTTTCAGATATGAGGAGGATAACTCATGTGAATTTTTGGTCACACTTTATTGTAAGGTCCAATTCTCACTATAAATTAACTACGACTTTTGCTTAATAAACTCATAATTTTCTGCTTATTAATAGTTAGTGTTTAGGTATTGGGTAGGATTAAGGGACCTAAAATATGGTCATACAGAATAAGGCATTAATATGTCCTTTATAAGTACTAATAAACAGCCAATATGCTAGTAATATGCATACTAGTTAATAGTGAGAATTGGTCCTTAAAAATAGGCTTCCCGAATTTTTAAAACAAAATAAACTGCAAGTAAACAGTCATCCAAAGTAAATTGTATACTTATTACAGAACAGTTTTTACAGGTTCAATCTTCCTGAGCGACTATGGTTTATAGTTAATCTAAAAATGTCATCTTTTATGAGGAGTTTGCTTCACTGATGAAGCAAACTCCTCATGACTTCAGAAGACCTGAAATATCGCACATGAGTCATATACACTGTAAAAAATGACAGCGAATTTAATGGTAAAATACTGTAAAAATACTACAGTAAAAACCTGTTAAATGGTTAATGGTAAATTCCCCTACTATATACGGTGAAAAACTGTACTGGACATTAGATGACAGAATGTGATGTTGAGTGTGTTTTTCACCTGAAGACTTTGGCCCTGATTTCTCTGGCTTAACCTCACAAACAACCTGTGTGATTCTCGGCACACTGTGTTCTGGGAATTTATTTATTTTTCTTCATCTTTTAGAAAACCAGTTTGTTTATTAATTAAAATGAAAATCAAATATATTTTAAATAATTTATATAATATATATTTTTATTGTTTTGAATTTTGTTGTTGTTTTTAAAAAACAAAGTAGTATTCTTAAATGCAATATATATTTTTCATAATTTGTTCACTAAAAG
>NW_015539980.1:480655-484705 GCF_001515605.1 Sinocyclocheilus anshuiensis
AGAGAGAGAGAGAGAAAGAGAGAGCGAGAGAGAGAGAGAGAGAGAGAAAGAGCACGCGAGAGAGAGAGAGCGAGAGAGAGAGAAGGGGGATCACATCACAAACACATACCAGCTTCATCACTGTGTCTGTCACGCGACTCTGTTCCCCTTTCGGGCTCTGTCTTTACATTTATTTTGAAAGCTGAAGCTTGCGATTATGGTAAGGGGTGTTACATTTCCGACGAGTGCTTGCGGTGTTCGGCCAATCACAATGCACTGGGTCAGCTGGCCAATCAGAGCAGACTGCGCTTGTCGGAAGGAGGGACTTTGTAGAAAAAGAAGCGTTTGAGAGAGGCGGGGCATAGAGGACCTACAATAATGTACAGTATTTGAAAAATAATGTGTTTTTTGAACATTAAAGCATGTCAACATATTCTGTTACACCAAATACACAAAATAATGATCTTTAAAAAAGCATCATATGACCCCTTTAACATTATATCAGTTAATGAAATTACGGTATTTAACTGTAAATTTAAGTTAAACCGTAAAACCTAAAACGTTGCTACCGTATTTTTTACAGTACAATTCCGGCAACCACAGCTGCCAGTTTTTTACCGTAAATTTTACGGATTTTTTTTTACAGTGTAGGCTACTTTAAAGGTTTCCTTTACGGTGATTTTACCTTTCTTTTTTTTTTTTTTGGAGCTTATAGCTCTTGGACTTTTTATGCTTTTGTTGTATGAAAAAGTGCAGCATGGACATTCTGCTAAACTTCTTGTTTTGTGTTCCAGAAAAGCCTTTGAATGTCTACCTCAGTGACACAGTGTTTTATGACCCGAGAAAACTAGCCGTATAAAACATTACTACATCACCCAATTAATGACTTTCATGCAAAGGCAAACTATTTGCTTTACCTTAATTTTTCATGTTATTTGTACTTTTTTTTTTTTTTGGGGGGGGGGCGGAGGCAAATTCTTAATTGATCATTTAAGGACCTAATAACACTCTTTGGAGTTTTCCATCTCACTGATCTCAATCTCAGTCTTTCTCCATCACTGATCTTTAGGAGGCAGACACTGATGACAACCAGGGCACTTTGGGATTTGAGGAGTTCTGCTCTTTCTATAAGATGATGTCAACGCGGCGCGATCTGTACCTGCTGATGCTCACCTACAGCAACCATAAAGACCACCTGGACACAGATGACCTCAAACGCTTCCTCGAGACTGAACAAAAGGTGAGGTGTGTTTTGTGGGTCAAATCCACTGTATGATAAATTGGCGGCAGATACCGTGAAGCATGTTGTTTTCATGTCCTCCTTTTTAACTCGGGCACATCATTTGATAAACTTGATGAAAATACGATGTGTCATTTGCATGCTAATGTGACAATAGGCGCTTTCCCCAGCATTTTGGAAAGACTGTCCTCACACACTCTCAGATCTCCTCGTTCATGGTTTTGAAGAACGGCAAAGAATTCAATAAAGCTTTGCTAAGGGCGGCAGCTTAAGCTTTATTTGAATTTTTATTAGTCGCCTGAAACACTAAGACTACATTTAACAGGACATTCACACTGAAAAATGAAATATACACTTGCAGTGTTTATGAATTTCATGAATGAGTGACCTTGTTTACACATAAATATTTAGACATGAGGCATGTAAAGCTCTTTTTGGAATAAATTTGGACCTTCGGGAAATGGTGTGCATCTACATGTTGTCAACTGAGGAATCAAGTGATTATTAACGGTTAAAAAATGAACACTGGTTCATGAGAAGAGAGTTGACCGCACATTAAGCGCGAGTAATTTTTTCACATATACTTTACATTCGTTCTCAGCTCCTCCACATTTGCCGACATTGAGGGATTACATGGACAATTTGTGCTTTTAATCAAAATTCACACCGCAGCAGTGAAGGTGAAGAGGTGATAAAAATGCTCATGGAAATGTTATGCATCAACTAACCATTAACATTTTTCAGTTTTATAAATTATTTATAAAAGCAACTAGGAAATTATTGTATGTTAACATTTATTATGATTATATGCACATATTTTGAAAGATGCCTCTGGACTCTAAACTGATTTGTGATTTAAAATGAAATCACAATGAACTTACAGTCGTCTCAAGTGAATTGATATGTTAACAAGTGTGAATGTTATGCTGCTGTTCATTAACCTATGTAACCTCCTTTGCAAAATCACCTCTAGTGGTAAATTTTCATATTACTTCAGACTGGCAAATCATAAATCCACGTGATGTTTGATTCAAGTGCTGTTTCAAGGAAGTGGTTGACAGAACGCTGATATAATGTTTCAGGTGCTCATTAAAATCTCATTACAAGTTGAAATGCAGCATTATAAAGCACTAGCAT
Source organism: Sinocyclocheilus anshuiensis (assembly GCF_001515605.1). Classification (NCBI taxonomy): domain Eukaryota; kingdom Metazoa; phylum Chordata; class Actinopteri; order Cypriniformes; family Cyprinidae; genus Sinocyclocheilus; species Sinocyclocheilus anshuiensis. Next base: position 483,012 of record NW_015539980.1, read on the forward strand.
TCGAATTGCAGTCGAATTGAAATTAAAAACACAAAAAGCCCACCACGAGCTACATAGAATGAGAAAATAAGCATTTCAAGCAAATGGTACCACTCAGAGTGACCATTTTCTTCATGATCACACTTCAGTCGCATTTGTTTCAAGTAGTTACCAGCAGTGGCCCTCATCAAACGCCATCGGTACTTTCTTAATGGACTGAGAAAAACAGAGCTGAGAACAATGCAGCTAATCATCAATGAGAGTGTTGATGCACTGCACGGTTTACTGCGATCCGGTATCCTCAGCTGGCAGGATCCCGCCGTCCCCCGTTGCATTAGCTGGAGGAAAGATCTGACACTGACTGGCATGGATGGGAATCTCATTGACTAATCAGTCCATTTAAACACCAGCTGTTAGGCGTCACAATCAGACTCCAGAGCAGAGATGGGCTAGCTGTGTGAGCATGGCTCGCCGTGGTCTTATTTATCACATATTTCGTATGTAATATGAGTAAAAATGTAGCTTTGATTTAATTAGATGGCTGTATAGTAGCAGTTTTGAATGCATTGTAAGTGTTTAATCGTTCACCTGTTCATCTTTCTTTACTGTTTGTTTGTGTTTCAGATGACAAATGTCTCAAAGGAGCACTGCCTCGAAATTGTGGCCAAGTTTGAGCCTTGTCCTGAAAACCAGACTCTGGGTGTCCTGGGTATTGACGGTATGCACTTCTTATTTCTGAAATGTATTTGCTGAAGGTTTCCTTTATAAGAGGTCCAGGGACTTCACATGGTGCGATCACATTTACTGTCAGTAGAAATCCATGCAATGAATCCTTTTCATGGACTGTGATGGCACGTTTCCACAGTTATTAACATCATAAATCTAGCAAAGTTTTTAATATCTTCATTTTTACAAACATTACTGTTCATTTATTGCACTATATGTTGTGTTTTATTACTTTGGCACTGAGTTACAGAAAATTGGTTAACTCTGCGCAAGTGTTTCTGAAACAATGACTTAAAGGGGTCATATGATGCGATTTCAAGTTTTCCTTTCTCTTTGGAGTGTTACAAGCTCTTGGTGCATAAAGAAGATCTGTAAAGTTGCAAAGACTAAAGTCTCAAATCCAAAGAGATATTCTTTATAAAAGTTAAGAGTCAGCCACGCCTACCTAAAACGGCTCGTTCTAACACGCCCCCACATACCTACGTCACTATGTGGAAATATTAGCATAATGCCGCCCAAATGTGCACGCAAAGAAAGAAGGCGTGGTTTCAGGAACAGCAGTCGTGTTGATGCAGCCATGTCAGGGAGACGCTGTGTTTCAGTGTGAAAGCAAAAGCACTTTATTTGGCCTTCCGGAAGTAGATGCAATTAGGAATCATTGGTTAAGATTTATTTACAACAGAACAGCACAACCCAGATGTTCCAATTTGTGCAACGCTGTGCATCCATTTATGGATGACAGTTTTTTGAACCTAGAAGAGTACAAGGCTGGCAGTGCACAAAGGCTATCTAAAAAAAAAAAGAAAAAAAAAAGGGTAAATTCCGACTTTGCTATGACAACCTGGCGCTTCTGAATCAGCGACTGTAAGTATGTTTTGTTATTAGTTTAAGTATTTGCTATTGACTGTTCAAATGCGGAGTTTTGCACAACACAGAGTAACGTGTCGTGTGTGTGTGTGTGTGTGTGTGTGTGTGTGGGGGGAGCGGGG
>NW_015539980.1:486262-493765 GCF_001515605.1 Sinocyclocheilus anshuiensis
AGAAATCATAGCACGTCAGCTGTCTTAACCGCGGCTTGTGTACTGCATCATCACTGTGTCTGTCACGCGACTCTGTTGGCCTTTCAGGCTTGAACTGATGGTAAAACTAACGACATTATTAACTGTCTTGATATTTACTTTGAAAGCTGAAGCTGCGATTATGGTAAGGGGCATTACATTTCCGACGCGTGCTTGTGGTGTTCGGCCAATCACAATGCACTGGGTCAGCTGGCCAATCAGAGCAGACTGCGCTTGTCAAAGGAGGGGGCTTTGTTGAAAACGACGTGTTTGAGAGAGGCGGGGCATAAAGGACCTACAATAATGTACAGTATTTGAAAAATAATGTGTTTTTTGAACATTAAAGCATGTCAACATATTCTGTTACACCAAATACACAAAATAATGATCTTTAAAATAGGATCATATGACCCCTCTAAAGGAGTGACGGCAAATTTTATATTTTTCTCTCCTCTGACCAATGTCAGAGATTTCGTCACTATCATGGGTGATACTGCATTTTGCAGTTAGAGCAAATGAGAACACAAAAATTACATTTGTTGTTGTTTGTGTTCACCACTATTGAACTTTACCCAACTGTGATGACTTCCGCTTCTGAGAAATGTGGAAAAGATCCATTGAGAGTAGTTTTATTTAGTCATTTATTTAGTCATTTAGCAGACGCTTTTATCCAAAGCGACTTACAAATGAGGACAACAGAAGCAATCAAGTGTAGTATTAAAACAACTAAAAACAGATCCAAAACTAAAAGCTGAAACTTTATAAATACTACCTATACACATTTTAAAAATAAAGAGATTAAATAAAAATGACAAATGCATACAACAAAATTTCAAAACTTAACATTTCAATTAAAAGCAGAAAATAAAGCTAAAAACAATTCAAAATATGAAAGAACAAAAGGTATAAGAGTATAATAATGATTCTAACATAGCACTAAGCCAAACCCCAAAAAAAAAAAACTACATATGTGTATGTACAACCACACACACATACATACATATATATATATATATATATATATACATACACATTTATAAATTCAATATATATATTATTTCATTTCCATTTAGTAGTTAGATGCCATATTGAATTAATGGATGAAAACAAGGCTGAAATAAAATTTTCATGTATACTATAAAGGTCCTAGATATTGTAATTTTCATCAACTCTCAATAATGTTCAAAACTGTTCTATAGAGTTTTTGTCTACTGGAAGTTTTTTTTTTTCAGAAAGACTTTTCATTAGCTAAACAATCGGTATGTTGTTAAAAGTTAACAGCAAAAGTTGTTAAACTCGGTATGTCTTTTATCTCTTACAGCCTTATTTTCTGTCCTGTCTAAAATTAAATTTGGCACTACCCTGATGAAGGTCGTTTAATTTTTTAAAGTATAAATCAGTTGCTGAAATTATTTACGAATTAGTAATTTGTACAAAATATCTAGAATACAGAGCTATAAAATGTGAAAACACTCTAAAAAATTCTGACTTAAAAACAACCCAATTTGGGTTACACCGTGCCGGTGTGTCGCCAAAATCTGAGCCGGTGAAGGGCTGCTGTTCGCCGGAGGAATTACGAACCTCAGACTGCCGCCTCGCATTTCACTCGTAGCTGAAAGATGCCATGACTGACTCCATAACCTACCCATAAACAAACAGCACTGAGATTAGAGAACATATTTAAACATCAAATTATGTTCGCGGGGGAACTGCGAACTTTAGACCGCGGCCTCGCGATTCACTCGTAGCTGAGAGATGGCATGACTGGTCAAAACCTGCCCAAAAACAAACAGTACTGAAATTAGAGAACAAATTTTAACATCAAATTAACTTAAACTCAGTAACGTTACTATAACGAATAAAATCCATTTATGTTATGCAAGGCAAAAAGCGTTTCTATCATGCTGACGCAGCTGAGTGATATCTTGTCCTTTTATGTTGCGTTGCTTAAAATAATACAATTTACAGCACAGTAAACACTTTATAAATGAAATAAAATGTATACAAACCTTTATTTCACTGAAGAGGTGCACTAAATCGGCGGCAGCGGCGCTGAGAACCGCTCTCTCCTGTAGAGGACTCGAAGAGCCACTCAGCAGCTGCGTTGTTTCATCGGAGACATGCTCAACCCAGCGGTTGGGTAAAAAAAAATAACCCAGCGTTAAACATGACCCAGCAACTTAGTTACAGAAAAACTACCAAGCACATGGGTAAAAATATAAAAAAATAACCCAATAAAATGACCCAACGGGCTGAACCCAGCATAGTTTAGATAGCAAAGGATTCCTATTATGGGTCCCTTTCAGGGTCCAATTCTTATTATGGGATTTGTAGTCAAAGTTTTTTAACCACCATGTCAAAAAAAAAAAAAACAACAACAACCAACTGACACTGAAAACTTTAGTTTATTTGCAACCCCACTGGCAATTTTAAGCTGATTGATTTTTATTAACCACTTTGACTTTAGTTGCTGGTGATGACAATCAAGCTAAAACTCTGTGACAGGATTTCGCAATCACCTCTCACTGTACCGCACAGGTTTTACGAATTACATGCGCAGTCCTGCTGGGGACATCTTCAACCCTGAGCATTACGAGGTGAACCAGGACATGACGCATCCCCTCAGTAACTACTTCATCGCTTCCTCCCACAACACCTACCTGATGGGCGACCAGCTCATGTCCCAGTCTCGGGTGGATATGTACGCCTGGGTGCTGCAGGCCGGCTGCAGATGTGTGGAAGGTGAGTTTGGCCTGATTTTCTAGTGTCTTGCTTCTTCCTATACAGTAAGTGAATCAGTGGGTGTGGGTTTCGCAGTGCAAATGATTAATGAGAATCAACGTTCTTTGCATGATTTTTAAAATATGCTTTAGTTTTGTTTAGAAATACAATGGGAAAATATAAATGATTAATTAAAAATTGTATTTTAATTGTAAAATATAAATGAATTTTAAATGTATTTTATACATTAAAAATAATCTTTGTTTGTACTTTATCATCATCCTTCAGTGGATTGCTGGGATGGACAGGATGGAGAACCAATCGTACATCATGGCTACACCCTGACTTCCAAAATCCTCTTTAAAGATGTTATCGAGACCATCAACAAATATGCATTCATCAAAACCCAGTAAGAGACACCTGCTATATTAACCGATTCAGAAGGTTATTACACAGTAGATATTAATCGACTGATTAGTGTCATAAGCCAGACTTCTGACTTTTTTCAAGCTAAGAGTCTCAGATTAGAATAGGCCATTAATCTGTAACACAACCAATGAGCATAACAATCATTAATTATGTTTTTACTCATTTTAATTAATAATAATAATTATTATTTTAGAAAATGTAATTTCTATGATTGAGAAAATATAATAATTATTATTATTATTAACTACAAATACAGGACTGTGCAAGGTTGTTCATGTTCGTTTTTTATTTAATACAATTTAAATAATTAAACAATTTCAGTATCTGTGAACAAATTCCATTAAGGAGATGATTTTAAGCGATGATCTGTAAATGTGTCTTGTGGACCATCTTTCCTCAGGTTTCCAGTGATTCTGTCCATTGAGAATCACTGCAGCGTCCCACAGCAGAAAAAGATGGCTCAGTATCTGACTGAAGTGTTGGGTGATAAACTGGACGTGTCCTCCATCCCTGCCGACCCGTCTGGACTTCTGCCTTCACCTGAAGCCCTAAAAGGCAAAATACTCATCAAGGTAACCATCTAAACATTTTTACATCAACACTATGGCGCAAATCCATGGTCATTTTTTTTAGATGATGGTCAGATGTATTCATGATGTAAATCAGCTTGCATGATGTACTTGCTTTGATTTATGAAAGATTATGAACATTATTTGAAGTAGTGCTGTCAAACGATTAATCGCGATTAATCGCATCCAAAATAAAAGTTTTTGTTCACATAATATATGTGTGTGTGCTGTGCATATTTATTATGTATATAAATACAAACACATGCATGTATATATTTAAGAAAAATATGTTATGATTATATATTTATGTATAATATAAAATATAAGAATATAAATATATATAAATGTATATACATGTAAATATTTAAAAATATATATATACTCTATGTGTGTGTATTTATATATACATAATAAATATACACAGTACTTATGCATAATGTAAACAAAAACATTTATTTTGGATGTGATTAATCGCGATTAATCGTTTGACAGCACTAATTTGAAGCGTCCTTTTTGTTAAAGATATCATAAACCTTTAGGTAAGCTAAAAATCATAAAAGTTCTAGAATAGAATATATCGAAAAATAAGCTTTAAATGTATTTTATGCAAATTAAAAATATTTTTCAAATAGTTACAATGTAGTACTATGCTCTCAAATCTATTCGTTATGCATTTTAATTTCTTCCATGGTTGTTTTATTGTTTTGGTGCTTGGTGTATTACTTATTTTTCTCTGAAAATTGTGCTCAGTTTTGGTGTAATTTGTCATTTTTACCAAAGGGTGAGTGAAATTAATTCACAAAATTACAAATTAATTAAGATATCATGTAAAAACATTAACGATTCACAAATGTGACCCTGGTCCTCAAAACCAGTCATAAGGGTAAATTTTTTGAAACTGAGATTTATACATCGTCTGAAAGCTGAATACATGAGCTTTCCATTGATGTATGGTTTGTTATGATAATAGGACAATATTTGGTCGAGATACAACTATTTTAAAATCTGGAATCTGAGGGTGCAAAAAAATCAAAATATTGTGAAAATCGCCTTTAAAGTTGTCCAAATGAAGTTCTTAGCAATGCATATTGCTAATCAAAAATTAAGTTTTGATATATTTATGGTAGGAAATGTACAAAATATCTTCATGGAACATGATCTTTACTTAATATCCTAATGATTTTTGCCATAAAATAAAAATCAATCATTTTGACCCATACAGTGTATTGTTGGCTATTGCTACAAATATACCCCAGCGACTTAAGACTGGTTTTGTGCTCCAGGGTCACAAATAATTTAGTAATAATATCATAATGAATGCATAGCTATTTGATATTTTAGTAACATTGCATTTAGATTTTTGTCCTTTTTTTTTTTTGCACAGTTGCTGGTCTTTTTCCATCAGCAAAACAGTAAAGTCTTAATGGTATTAAATCTATTTGCTGAAGTGCAGCCCTCTCCTGTGCTTTTAATAAAGTGTGAGGGTTGAAAATCGGGCCGTAGATGGAGCAGCTCGGCGAGCGAGTTGGCGCTATAATTGGAAGACAGACTGGCGTTCCCACCAGAGAGTGAATCCTGAACTGCAAACTGGGCCAGCCGGTGGTATTGACAAATTGCTCGGCACAGGCTGTGGATCATGGAGCTACCAGGAGCCCAGCGAACAGACCGCGTGTTTGAAAATGCACTCGCATCGCAGCTCAGTCGTGAATTTGACTGGAGTGCTGCTTCGTTACCATTGAGCAAGACTATAATTCAACTCAATACATTTGAAATGCAGTCACAGGTTCGGAACACTTTTTCAAATACTTTAAATTGAATCAAAATTGCTTTGACATTTATTTTACGTTGTATGCTAATGCAGCATCAAAGCCGATAATAGTAGAAAACGACAGCACATGCTAAAACTAATTACTCTTTGGGGTCAGACATTGTTTGATTGATTAACTGCTATTGATTAACCCATTTCTGTCATCTATCGCTGGCCTCTTTCTGTTAGTGCTGTATATCTGCACTCAGTACATCAGAGTGCTGTTCTGCCCCAGTCAATCATAGTATTTACTGATAAAGCAACTTAAGTGGCGATGGGTCCCCTGGGATGTAACTGTCTTGTAAGATGCCGTTAGTGCTAGAAGACCCTATAGGGCCAGAAACATTCCCTATTCAAGTATGCAAATGCAAAGATGCAATGAGCATTTCTGCAACAAGACATCTCAGTACTCAAGGGGACGACAGTGTTTCCTTCAAATGTCTTTGCCAGCAGACCAGACATGTTCTTATTCAGGTAGCTGCTATAAATATGTTATAAATAAACTATTTTCTTGAAACTGTTGTTTTGCCGTGACAGTAGTTAAAAACTGACTACAGAAAAAGACAATTTACACTAAAGGTTGAAATACTGAGAATGCAATGAGATGAGAATTGATTGCTAAAAATATTTGCATTCAAGCATTTGGGCATAGATGTCAGTAGGGATTTGACACCAACTCTTGAGTTTCAGTATCAATGGCTTTTTACATTCACTGTAAAATCCAATAGTTTACCTTACTTAGATTTAGTTAGTTACCTTTACTTAGTTGTTATACTTACTAGGTTTTATTAAGTTACAGCAACTTTCAAGGCAAATAAAACAATTTACTTACTGTTTTGAGTGACACTTACTTAAAATATTCAAGTAGCCACAAAGGAACCAATTACATTAATAAAGCTTTTTTTTTTTTTTAATTCACCATTATAGTGATAGCGTTCCCTTTGGTTGGGCACTTGGAACTTGGTTTACGTAACTATAATTTCCTTCCTGTGAATGCAGTAATGCATTATGAAGTCAGAGTTATTTGATTTCAAAGGAAGAAAAGTAATAAATAGATTGTTTTTAGAAAGTGATCTATCTTCTAATTAAAGCATTAGTGCATTTATTGTGTGTTTATTAAAGAACTTTGTCAAATTTCATTTTTCATAAATACCATGAGATGCATTTATTTGGGTTTCTATAATCCTTAAATAGTGTGTTGTAATATGCTAAAGTCACACACAGACTTAAACATTCAGCACGTGAATCACAACAATGGTAACAATTCAATTTCATGTGTGATGAATGGAACATTGTTGTCAGTAATTTGTAATGGATATTTGAAGCACTTAAGTTAGTGGAGTAACACTTACTTGGTTTTTTTAAGGCAATCGGTTTGCATGCTTTTAGCAAGTAAATCAGATTGCTGTTTAAGTAAATACAACTTAGAAATTCCAAGTTGCAGGAAATGTTACATGAGTTGGCTCAACTTAAATAAAAGAGTTGTTTGAAATACGCACATAGTATATTGTACTTATTATATTTAGTTGTTGAAAATAGTGATTCTGAGTTACCAGAACTTGCGTGTAAGTTTACAACACTAAATAAACCTTTGTTATTACAAATTATTATTCTTATTTCACTTTACTTGGTTTTTTCAAGGCAATCGGTTTGCATGCTTTTTTTAAGTAAGCCCAACTAATTAGATTTTACAGTGCTGGAATCCAGTTCTTTCACTGTTAGGAGGACACAGAGTATTTGGTAACAATTTAGTGTACGGACAATTCTTACTATTCTAACTCTTACCAATTCTCACTATTAAATAGTTGTTTATTAGCATGCCTATTATTAATTGGCTGTTTATTAGTACTTATAAAGCACATATTCTGCATGGCCATATTCTACATTTCTAATCCTACCCAATACCTAAACTTAACAACTACCTCACTAACTATTAATAAGCAGCAAATTAGGAGTTTA